>NC_134552.1:46972525-47273258 GCF_025594145.1 Primulina tabacum | reverse complement strand
CGGGCCCAAGCCGCCTCACTCACAAATCGAGTGCTATCGAAAGAAGAAGAGGAAGAGCTGGGATTACCTTTCACCTTCTTGGGAGCCATGTTGGAGAAGATGACTGGAGTGTTAAAGTATGATTTGCAAGGGAGTGTTGGAGAAAAATTTTAAGAGAGAGAGAGGAGAGATATGGAGTTAAAATTATGTGTGGGGAATGAGATAAGAATAAGGGGGAAGGAAAGGAAAATAAAAAAAAGGGAGGGAACCGCTCGCGCTCGAGAGGTGCGCTGGAGTTTTTTCCAGCGTACCGCTCGCGCCCGAGTGATAACAAATTACCGCTCGAGCGCGATGTGGGCTGGAGTTTTTTCCAGCGTACCGAGCAACAACAAAATACCAATTTGTTATCGCTCGAGCGCGAGGTGCGCTGGAGTTTTTTCCAGCGTACCGAGCAACAACAAAATACCTCTTGAGCGCGAGCAGTGCACTGAAAAAACTCCAACGTACCTCGCGCTCGAGCGGTAGATTTCTACCACTCGAGCGCGAGCAGTGCGCTGGAATATTTCCTGCGCAACTCGCGCTCGAGCGGTAAAAAGTACCGACTTTATGATTGAAATTTTTTTTCTCCTTTTTAATTAATACATACAAAATTCTTTTTAAAATATCAAAGCGTTATTACAATTTTACAAAATACATCATCGATGTTGTCTCTCTCTAACTACCGGTCTGTCCATCTCATTTCTCAGTCGAGTCGTTCTGTCTCTACCAACTTTTCTTCTTTCACGTCTAACCGGGTTATGGTGCAACTCGAAAGTTGGAGGATCCCAGTATCGCTCATCTGCAAGAGGTTGAAATCTGCCCTCGTACGTTGCTAAGTACTCAGCTATGTTATACCATGACTGCACAAGTGTTGTCGGATCTAAGGAGTGCCACTTAGCGGTGAAAATAGCATGGGAACATGGGATACCAAAAATCGTCCATTTACCACATGAACAGTCACTCGTTGATAACTTCACCACCTGCATATGTTGGCCACGACTTGGTCTTCCAACAGTTGCAACCAAATCAGTTTGCTCACGTACATCATATTTGGCAACACGATGTTCATTAGATTTTCTCGCCCATTTCTCATACTTCTGACATGCATAATCTGACCACAGCTGATTGTCCTGAACCATACGACCACCTCTTGTCACACGTTCAATGAAATATTGTACGCACCTCAAAAGTGTCAAGTGTACTATGGCAGATATAGGAAGTCTACGAGCACCCTTCAACACACTATTGAAACACTCCGACATATTGGTTGTCATCACCCCCACGACGCCAACCACCGTCATGAGCCAAACTCCATTTTTCTTTCGCAATTCCAGCCAAATATCGGTGCGCCAAATTGTTTTTTTTGTTTGATTTCCTCCATTATTTCTTCAACCTTACATATTTGATTTTGTGTGCCTGCCGCCCAGCATAAATCTTTCAAATGCACGTCTTTGAATTTAGCGTTAAAGTTTGAACAAACATGTCTCAAACAAAAACGACGCACACCGTAAAGAGGTTGAAAATATAGTAGATCTTCAGTTGCGCGCACGATGCCCTTATGCCTATCAGAAATAAGACACACACCATTTTCACCATGAACAACATGTCTGCCTAGGTTCTCCAAGAACCATTTCCAAGAATCTGTTGTTTCTTCATCCACAATAACAAATGCTAGCGGTAGAACCTGATTGTTCCCATCCAGAGTGACACCGATCAACATTTTGTGCTTGTATTTGGTATACAAGTGTGTACCATCGACACTAATTATTTTCCGACAATGGCGAAACCCATCAACACACGGCTTGAATGCCCAAAAATCATACTTCAGTATCTTACTCATTTCAGTGTTGGCTTTGAGATGCTTCCACTCCATAACTGTGCCCGGATTATATTCGGACAAAGCACACATATATTTTGAAAGTAATTGAACGAAGCTCTCTCTTGTACCATAAGCAATTTCCATAGAACGTTTCAAACTTCGCCATACCTTCGTGTACGAGATTTGATATCCATATTTATCTTTCACATTTTCGATGATATACTTAAACTCGTACGAAGGATCACAATGGACAACTCCCAATAGCGTATGTGCCACCATATCACTGTTCAAATTCTTATGGTCTATACCAACAGAGGTAGATATACATGTGTGAGGCCCGCCATATTTTGTTATTTTCCAATAACCAGTCTTGACCTTGAAAAAAGCGCGAAGTCCCCATTGACAAACGACCGTAGAAGAAATATTTTTGCACCGTAACTTCCACAAAATGCGTGTGCTATCCACGACACGGTACTCACGCCTGACCACTCTGACTGAATAATCCTTCACAGATGTAATAAGATCATTCTTATCTTAAATAACATATTAGCACATAATTCACCTCTATCCGGATTGTAATAACTTGTTTGCACTCCAGAAGGTACATCAACAGAATCAGGAGGCTCTTCCCCAAAAAATTTATTGAAAAATGATGGCATTTCAGAAGTGTTTGAAAGAAATGGTATGGTCTGCCTCTGTAATGTGGCACGAGATTGTTGTCGAGATGATGTCCCCTCATCGGGATTTGTAAATGTATTCACTTCATCATCATCATTCACTTCTTCTTCAGACTCGCTATATGACATATCGAGTTCAGAATCAGTCCTCCAAATATCATCATAGTGGCCAGATCCGGACAACGAGCACTGATATCTAATGTTGGATTTGGCCAATATGGAGCATGATTTTGTTCCGACGAGACATTGATATATTGATCCCAAAACCCACTTACATCATCGAAATTTATAGTACCGAGTCCTTCAGTAACCTGTGCAACGTAAGATTCTTGATCCTGGAAACCACCATATGTAGAATTACCGGGTTGGTTATTGCAACCTGAATCGGATGCATGTGGAACGTAGGATTCAGAATCATCAAATCCAACATGATGCTCAATTGAATTTGCTTCCACGTATAAATGGAACACCTGCATATTATCACATTGCATTATAAACTGTAAAGCATCATCATCAACGAGATTGACTTGAATTTCATGCCAAGATGATCTCTCCATGAATGAATATTTTGTTGACAACTTCATAGAAAAATTCGTTGGATCGATTCCTAACATTTTATGCACAACTTCAACCAACTCCAACAAATTAATAGATCATAATACTCGTATCGATCTAACAAATGGAATGCTATATTCAACAGATCCATTATCGATAACTACATGACCACCAAAATATAAGAGTACATCGATGTTAGACATTTTGCCAATTGAGAGAAAAATTTAGATGAAATTGATATCTCATTCGTCGAAGTTATCATCAATTATATATACAAGAATGTTGAATAATACTTCAATTCACGTGAAATTTCAGACTGCAGACTTCACGTGAAATTTCAGCATGACAGACTTCTCGTGAAATTGCAGAGTTCACGGTGAAAGTTGAAGGTTGAAGAAATGGACGGCCAATATTAATCGAAAAAATGAAAAATAATAATAAAATATACAGAGTCCGTGCTTACAGCCAATATTAATCGAAAAAAGGAAAAATAATAATAAAATATACAGAGTCCGTGCTTTGTAAGCACGGACGCCTCCACGTGAGCAGCGTCCGTGTTTACCAAGCACGAAATGCAGTAGTTTTGAATTTTTTTTAAAAAAATTATTTTTGAATTAATTTTATAAAATTAAATTAATTATAAAAAAACCCAAAAAACTACACGTGAGTCGAATCTATATAGGATTTTTCAAAATAAAAATTACACAAATTTTTATTTCTTGCATTTTCAGTATAGTTGTATGGCTAATGTTTAAGATTCGGTCGGAGTCTAGAAATCATAATTGTCAAGTGGAACAAGAGGTTGATAATAAATGAGAGATGGGATACATCCAAAAGAGATCGACATGGAAATGAGTCATTATACGGAGGACTTGTGATTATTAAAGGTAACATAATAATTAAAAGGATACAGCTGCTTTCTATAAGTCCAAGGGGACTCGGGTCCTCATTCGTGAAGTTAAAACTCTCAAAATCAATTAGGTTTATCTGGTCAAACTGTCTCATCTCTTTAAACAGATAGGTTGGATTACGTTGATCATTTTGCAATCTACCCAAATGACGGGCAACCTCGTCCTGCAAAATAGTTGTGGGTGACAGCTTTACTAAAAGGTGCATATTTTGATTTATATATATATATATATATAGAAATTAAATTTAAAAATATGTTTCTCAATAATAAAGGGATGCTTTAAAGTATAAAAATCGGATATAATACAATGAGAGAGTTATTGTGGAAAAGGTAAAAAAAATGAAAAAAGTCTTAATGTTTTTTTATTGATAAATTGGAAATTAATGTGCTAATTGTGTTATTTATGTCGATAGAATTAAAATACATACTCGAAAAATGTAAGCTAAGATGGTCATATATCAAATGTAAGCAAGTATAGTAATTCTCAGCGACGTCGTATTTGAATATATATTAAACAGCCATCAAAATATTATTGAACAAGCTAGCTTTTAAATTTGGCAGCCGTGCAAGAATTTAATTAGACTTCTTACACAAGGTTTTAAGAATATTTTTTTACATATTAAATTTTAATTTAATTATATTGAGAATCTATTTGATGATTGGCTCTTGGAATGATAAAGTAAATAAAATAAAATCGGTGGCTCTTTGTGAAATATATTATTATTTTTATTATACAATTTTTGGCCTCTTTTGTCATTATATTCACATATATATTTGATATTTCCATTTATGTTTCAATATAAATAAATAAATAATGTTTCAAATTAATTTATATTATGATAGAAATATTTGAGCTCTTCGGGGCATCATTAGCAAATTAAAATTTTATATTTAAACCAAAGATCATCGTTACAAACTCTTTAATTTTTTGGAAAAAAAAATTCTTTAAAAAGATTTAATCTTTGAGAAAAAAAGAATATGGAGAGAGAGGTATGAAGATTATTAATAAGCTCACATATTAAAGTTACATAATAAATATTATTTAAGGATAGAACTAGAAATAAATTTTGGTATTTTATTGATACACCAAAGTTATTATTTTGAGGTGTAAATCATAACTTCCATTAAAACTAATTCTCTATTTGTTAAATAGTTTAACACTTTTTTTTTTCTTTGGGAATCAATATTTTCTTGGAAAGAATGATTCTCGCTTATCAAGAAATGCAAAAGATAGATGATTGTGCATATTTAATTTTGACAAAAACTTGTGTGAGACGGTTTCAAGGGTCGTATTTTGTGATATAGATCTTTTATTTGAGTTATCCATGAAAACATATTACTTTTTATGCTAAGAGTATTACTTTTTTTTATTGTGAATATCGTTAGGATTGACCCGTCTCACAGATAAAGATTGATGAGATCGTATCACAAGAGACTTACTCTTGAAATTTTCAGGGAATAAAACATTGATTCAAAGTCTTTGCATAATGCACTTGGATCGAGAAATTTGAAACTCTATATTTGAAATTCATTTAATTGTTTGAATTGATTTATTTTGGGTAGATTTCAAATCTACACATTTTTTTAGTTTATAAAGATGTAATGGTAATTTTGATTAATTTGAAATATATTGAAGATGAATGTGATTTTAAATCAATTATTCAAAGTCCTCCTATAATAAAATTCCTCTAAGTTGATCAAATATTTGCATCCAACCAAAACCAATTAAATTAGATTATGTCTTTTGTAAGACGATCTCATGAGTCTATATACATAAGATAGATTAATACGATACATATCTACCGTGGAAAGTAATTTTTTTGACATTAAAATATATATTTTTTTCATGAGTTTTGTAGAAATCTATCTCATAAAATCTATCTTTGAGATGATCTCACGCGATATTATATGATTAAATTATAGTCTTAATTAATTTCGATAAAGTTTTGCCATAGAATTCACGTTTCAAGTTGTTAGAGGTTACTATGTCACATTTTTTTCCGTTCTTAAGAGAAATTGAATGAACTTGTACTTTACCTAATTCTTTAGGTTTTAATTTCACACGTTCCAACCTTTTTACTTTACCTAATTCTTTAGGTATTAATTTCGCACGTCATGTAGGTGTCCTTATTTTATCTTCTTCTTTTTTAAAAAAAAAAAATTTCGTACGCTGCGTGGGATATTTGTTGGACAAGTTTCGTGTAATCACAAAAAATAACAGAGTAAAAATTTCATTAAAAATATATCAAAAAATTTTTATGAGATCGTCTCATATATCAATTTTATGATATGAATCTGACACTCGACTTAAACCATGATGAAGAATATATTTTTTAGGAGACGGTATCACGGATCTTTTTTGTGAGACATGTCAACTAAATTCGTACATGAAATAAATTACTATTTTTAGCATAAAAAATAATATTTTTTCATGAATCATATTGGAATAGAGACTCATCTTACAAAATTAATATGTGAAACTACTTAACATGTAAAACTATCTCACAACAGTTTTTTTGTTATGTCAAAATTATTATTTACTCCAAGTATAGATCAGGTCAACCTTCCTCATGAATATAGATCTGTATGATCGTATTAGAATATTTTTACTACCCTAGGTTTTGGTGATTGACAAATAAATAGATCAAGTTGTTTCAAGATCTAGCTATTTTTTAATTGTAATTTCAGGTTTTCGGACCACTGGATCAGTTCGAACCGTGCATATAGAACATCAAGAGTTCAATCTGTTCAGGCAACAAAGTCAAGCCACATTATTTTTGAACTCTAGCTGCAAGAGATCATCTGTCAATCTGGCCAGATCATGGTCCTATAAACAACATGTTGGTGTATTGTTTTCTCGCACCGAAAGGGCAGCAGAAGTTCAAGAATTTTTTTGTTTCGAGCTTTGAAACGTTCCTTGAGTGTTGTATTAATTAAAACATTCATACGATGTTTAGATCTATTTACTTTTTCGCATTTAACTCTATCTCCAAACTATTTTGGATTTTAAGCGGACATAATCATTATTGTAAATCCATTCGAATGGATCTCACTTCTTTGATCGTCTGATCAGATTCATGATCGGAGAATGAATTTCTTGTTTAGTTTGCACTAGAGATCTAAATAAACTATGTGCCGGGACTGGATCATCACAATTTCATAAACTTGGCGGCGACGGGGGCTGCACGGTTGAAGAAGTGTTTGGCCAAATTTTTTGTCAAAATTTAAGAGTTGGCCGAAAACTTGTTGAGGGAAGAGAGAAGGAATGAACAAAATTTTGTGCGCAAAAACTCTACTTCATATACTCCTTGATTAAATATAACTTTGACTCATGATTAAATCAAGAGTATTTTTCCTATCGTGATTCATAATCATAATCTCATTATAATTCCTATTTTCATTAATTAAGTAAAATTATCATGTTGTATATATCGTGCATAGTCAACTCTTTATAACGTGTGATATATATACATATAGATCCCACTAGAATATTCCATGAGAATTTTATACATATTAGAAGTCACCACTACTAACAATATTATTTAATTAATAGATTCTAAATTTACAAAATAAATAAATGTGAACTAAATATAACCTTGATCGTCGATCAGATAGTGCCAATGTACAAAATTAATCATCTCCTCTACCACGGAAAATGTAAGGTCCAAAATACGATAATGTAATCCAACTGCATGCAAATCTAGGAAAAATAGAAAATTTCTAATTAAATTATTTTAATTGCATTAATTAAATGTGGTAGACAAGTTTACATGTTTAAAATATGGTTTTCTATTAGAACGTATAAAAAGTGTTTTCAATGGTTATTTAAGACGGGACCGAGGACCATAAAGGAAAATATTTTTATTAAATGATTATTTTTAATTATTTAATATATGGTATAATTAATATGTCATTTTCGAAAAATGGTGTCTTTGTGAGGTATTTTTACATGTAGAGTCATATTTTTAAACCGGTAATTGATTTTTGACAAAAATAAAGATTTTTTGGAGACTTGGTTAATATTTTTGTTACGACATTTCATGTTCGCAATCTTACTTGATTTTGATGTTAACAAAACTTGTTATTTTATTACTAGTGATTTTACCTAAGTGTGCAGTTAGCTGAACGTAACTGAAGCTATCAAAGAATGCAAACTGGAAGTACCAACTGATTAATCAAACTGAACTAGTTCAACTGATTGTACAGCTGAAAGGTGGTTCAACAGAAGAGCTTCAGAAGCCTGGCCAGCTGATGAAGAGCTCAACTGATGAAGAGCCCAGCTGACTAGTTCAACTGAAAAAGTGATATCAATTCAACTGACGAGTCAACTGATTTCACCAGCCCAACTGAAGATCAGTTCAACAAACCAGTTCAGAACAACAGTTAGAACCAATCAGTTGCAGAACTCGACAAGCTTATTCAATGGGACCCATCTTTGCACAAAGGTACTAAAGAATCTATACTATCAATAGTACAATAATGGACGTTGCAGCAAAGCTTAAAGACAAAATGTTCCAGAATGATTGTCGGAAAAGTCGAGACACCATTTTCAAGGAACACATTCAAGCTGCAACGATCACATGTGATGAGTCATGATGTACGGTCACATTACTGCTATAAATACAGACCAAGACCATCAACAAAAAAAAGAAGAACGAGATGTGAAAAACAAGAGATAAAATAAACGACAAGCTTATTGCATATCAGCTTACAAGAAGCAATCAGCCCAATCGAGATATATTAGCTTAATATAGAAGCCTATTTCCCTCAGTGTATCAGAACACATTTCGGGTTGTTTTCAGATATTAGTTCTAACACACACATACACACCACCCCTCAATTTCCGTCTTGCACAAAGACGTAAAACTTGTGTATGTATTCTTTGACACACAGAATTTAAACAAGTGTTGGTTAGAAGGTGACGCTTTTAGTCTAGACTAGAAGTTCAGTTAGGCAGTGTATAAGTTCTAAGCTGGGTGGGTTTGTACAAGGTGTTGTATAAATCAAATTCTTCTAATGGATCCTACCCGAGGTGGTAGAAGGGGTGACGTAAGAGCAATTGAAATCTCCAAATATTAATAAACATATCTTGTGTATTAACTTTTTAACTGTGTTTTAAACTGATTTAATCAGTTCAGCTGATATCAGTTAAGTTAAGCTCATAGCTGAACTGATAGAAACCACAACTAATTCCCCGTATTTCAGTCGATCAGTTTACACAAGCTAAAAGTCCTTTTAAAATCTATCAGTTTTTCTTAATGAAGGATTACTTCGAGTATTTTCTGATTGGTTTCAAATGAAACTCGATTTAATTCATCGTTGTATACATTCTTAGAACAAGAGCTATTGCAGCTCATTGAGAATATTGTGTTTGAAGCACCCTCGTAGGTGCCCAAACCGATCCATCAATTTTCGAAAATTTTCTGAAACAAGATATTTTTCCTACATCTAATAGGTCAAATAGGCCTATTATACTAGGCTATTGGGCATAATTGGCTACCATAATATTTATATCTAAAAACTTGATTTTTCCCAAGCCCTATTCCCTAAAACTCATGCCTCAAGGACTAGGAAACCTAGGGTTTTCTCCCTAGCCACACGCACACACACTCATGTTAGGGATTTTTCACGTTGAATTTTGAAGGAAAAAAACACAGCAAGATCTTCTCCGTCTCTCCGGAAACATTCCTTCGCGTCTAGACTTTAATTTTCGTGCATGGATCATGCAAGCCTTATTCTTTATTTTCTCATTGTTCATACCGTATTATGTGTGAATATACATGTTTGCATGAAAAATCTTATATCCTCTTTGTTATTTTCTTTTTTTGATATATTCATGGGAAAACTTAAATTTCTTGACATGAAACTCATGGTACTGATGACGCACAAGGGGCTGCAAGGTTAGGATGATAGAGGCTCGATTTAGGTCTGTTAAGTGGTCCTAGATGTGGTTGGCAAGGTCTAGAAAAGAAGGGAAGATGGCTGAACTAAATTTGGGTTTCTAAGGGAACTATGGTTCAGTTTTGGTCTCTTGAAGGGTGCGGGCTGCGTGCTATAGTTGGGGGGGGGTGGGGGGGGTGGGGGGCAAGTACAGGAGTCCTAAAAGGGTTGTCTCGTGGTCCTAGATGGGTTTAGGGGTGGCTGGTGCAAGGACTAGGGAAAGGGCCGCAGGGCTTTGCCGCACAATCATGGTGGGGGCACGCGGGTTTGATGAACCATGCATGGCTCGCTATGCTTGGTCCAAAGGGATCCTAAGGGGTCGGTCTTGGCCCTAGGAAGGCTTATCAGGGGCTGTTCTAGTCGGTTAGGGGCTATATCGAAGTAGACTAAGTTTGGTCGAGGTTAGGGTTTGGATATAAATCGTGCAGAAAATTCAGTAGCTCTCTAGGCGGTTCTAAATGTTCTAAACTGCTTGAATTGGATTGAAAAGGGTCGGCTTAGGTGTTACTAAGCTATGGTTAAATTTTGGTAAAGTTTGGTTATGTTTCGGGATGATTCGCGTTAAAACCGATACTTCGGTTCAAGTTTTATTACGAATTACGAATTAGTCAAGGGGCTTACGTCTACATCTAAGAAATGTTTGTGTATGTTTTAAGGTATTATGGTAAATTTGGATGGATTCGGGTCGAAATTTTGAGGTCCAGGGGTCAAATGGGAAAATTTGGGTTTCAAGGACAAAACAGTCATTTTACACATTCAAAAGATTAGGAGTCCTAGTAGTATCCTCATAATTGTAATGAATGTTAAAATTTTTATTTTGAAAGGATATGGAATTATATGATAGAAAATGATAAATGCTAACAGGCGTGTTGCATGCTTGGTGTAAAATAAAATGATATTCATGCATGTATTTTTATAAAGTGATGAAAAAGATGAAAATGTTTTGAAAGAAGTGATTTGATTGTCACGGTAAAGAATGGGGATTCGTGAGAGACAAAATCCCAGTGGAACCTGTTTACGGGACAAAACCCCATTGAAATCCCACACCGAATTTCCATAGGCCAAGGCCCACTAACTGAAAAGTGGTTGCTGGTGTCCCGCCAACTATAGGCAAAGGCACATAACAGAAAAGTGGTTACTGTTGCCTCGCCGCTTGGTACCATGGTTACAGCTGAGATTGATCAATCAACCGAAGGATGAAATGATGGTCACTATTAATGAACGAAATTCACCCCCAAAAGAAATGTATATGTATATGTATATGTTTATGATGAAATGAAAAGTATATGATGAAAGAAAATGTTTAAGATTATGTATTTTCATATTAAAGCTATTTTGTTAAAAGTATTTTTCACTGTTGTATGTGGATGTATATGTATAATTGACATGATATAAAGTCAAATAAAATGCAATGAAATGTAACGCAATGCATTAAAGATAAAAATGGAATACGAATACCAAAGGAGTCCAATCGAATCACATCAATAGTGCCCACCCGTGCCAAGAATGCAGCATTAATCGTCGTTCGTTCATGCACGTAGTATCTGGGTGCGTCTATCAATTCACTAGTCCCATGTCATCCGGAGTGTGCTAATCCTCTGTCATTGGCTCCGCCGATGACTCAATACATCTCAACAGATCAATATCAACTACAGTAAAAGGAGTCAAGACTCAACATACTTTGCAAAGTTAGTTAATTTAACTGGTTGATGAATATCCCTTATATTTTAAATATCATCCACAACAAATATATAACGCATATCACATCTAATTTCAACTTACTTAGCATCATTTTAGATCGTTATAGACGTCATAATAAAACGATTCATACGTAACTCAACCGAACACATATTTTACCACTGAAAATATCATAAGTATTTCCCGAAGAATCTAAACCCGTGGCAATTAATTCATTTCACATATTTATTTTACTATATTCAATGATTTAGCCTAAAATTACAAAGTCATAAATTTATGCACTAAATTCTTCAACTTTGCCAATATGTACAAGATTGAACAATATTTATAAAATAAAAACTATAGATAAATTTCCAACATTTCAAACTATACTTTTATTTGATGAATTCTAGCTCGATATTCATCCCGATATTCTAAAACTCAATATTCTAAAATTCATCCAAAATTCTCAGCAAAACATGTATTTAACTTTCTGAGCTTTCCTTAGCTCAAATTTCTTTAAACTAATGTGACAATGCCTTACAACATAATTCCTTCAGAATATCGCACTTAATAATTCGACATTAAATCTAGGTTCATTGAAATATACATTGGACTCGTCCAAACTTGATAGCTAAAACATTAACATCAATAATAATCAACAAGAATGTGATATAATCTACGAAAACAAATTTAGATCGAATAGGCAACGTTTCACTTCTGAGCAGCGTAATGTACCTCAAATGAACATCCGCAAGATTTGAGTTAAAAGGTCGTAAACAATCTCAAAAACTGTCCAAATTCGAAGCTGAAACAGCATTAAGGCGAACAATGGATGTGCATGGTGGTTCGTGCAGAAAACTTGCTAGAAGGGCTGGTCACGGATAAAAAAAAGTTAGGTCAGCTCAAATTTCTTCCTAAGCTCGAAATGAAGCAAATTTCCACATGAAATTCACGTGCTCAAGCTTTCCAGCCCCGATTTGGTTTGCTTAGATCTTGACTAGGTAAAGAGGGGTCGGTTGACAAATTTCTAGTGTTGTACGATCAACAGAGGAAAAGAATTCGGAAGACAGAAGAGAGCGGATATATCTTTGCCTCAAACTCCCATGTGGCCTCTTAAATCCCATGTCTACTCCAATTAACCATAACTGATGAAATAGTCTTGTTACAGAGTATTTTTTCCTTCCGGTTCGAAATCTGTTCATGATGATCAACATAGCTACGGGAACTGTCTAAATTCACACTCGGTCCTCAAGACATGAGACGGATCCGAAGCATACTTCTACATCATCAATACGTGGAACACATCATGTATCAGAGACAAACTCAACGGAAAATCCAAACGATTAACCAATGCATCAATCATCTTGAAATCGCTTACAGATCAATAAAACATGGAGCTAACTTCTCTTTTATGCCCAAATCTGATAGTAGCACAGAAAAATGATACTTTCAAGAAATATAATTGACAACTTCTAACTCTGAAGGCCTACTTCTTTTCATTAGCTTAACTAGTTTGATGATCAAGGACTATAATCCTCTTCTTTTGGTCATAATCACAACTCATAACACCTTTAGGGATTGTTATGAACTTTCTTAACAGAGACTCTATTTTAGATATTAATCCTCAAGTGAGACGAACAATTGCTTCTCAACCAAGAATTTATTGAAATTTTTTCTAAAATAAATCTATGTAATTCATAAAAGGAAAACACAACCATGTGCTTTGTATTTTCAATTTTCAGCAATTATTTATCCAGATATAAAGAGTCTATTGTCTCAATTAGATGTACGCAATCTATGTAGCTGAACAGTATATTTGCACGCTTTGATTGGCATATGATGCAATTCGGGGTTACCATAATGCAATTTTTCCTTTCAATCCCTCTTGATTTCAGAATAAATTTTTAGCCTAGGAGTGTAGTGCAAAACAAAGAAATTATCTACTGGTGGATTAGAAAATAGGCACAAGCCGTTTTGATCTGCCAACTCACTTGATTCTGTTGGTGAAACCAACATTTAAGTTGTAGTCAAACTCTACTTCCATCTCGGAAACTATATTACGTTTTATTTCATTGTATTACATTTCAGTTCATCGCTCTTATCAGGATCCCATGCGTGCAATCAGAATTTCGTTCTGACATTCTTGATCAAGGTGTTGATGAAAATAATGAGGCAAATTAGGGTAAGCTCGATTAAGAATAAATTTTATTTTGAATCACATGAAGTTATGAACACACGGCTAGCAGTATCCCTGAACAATTGAGGGTTACACATTATTGGATTATGTGTTTCCATTGAGATAGTCAAGTTCAAGGTGATGAATTTTGCGAGCATAGTTTGATGGAGATCAAACAGAATCTTTATAAATGAGTTTATAAGTTGATTTCATATGATAAAAAAAGTGAAAGTTAGCTTAACTACTAATTGAGTGAGGATAGTAAAACTGCTTATTTTGGTAAAGGAGTTCACAAAACTGACAACTATCAAAAATAGATTAATGAAAATTTTGATTTCTTGTCTACTGCGACCACACCAGTGCCGTTGTGCAAGCAATGGAACTGAGACCTCATCAGCAATCCAAACGTATACTGAGGAAGTTCCATATAATCTTGGAGATTGTGGGAAGAGGAGACATATCAGTGGAGAGAGTCGCCTTTGCAAATAACGTTGTTGATCCACTGACAAATCCCATGCCAGGACTATTGTTTGAGAAACATCTTGAAGCAATGAGATTGAGATCTATGAGTAGTGTGTTATAGGGCAAATGAGAGATTGTTAGAGCAGGTGCCCGACATACCAACTTGTGGCTTAGGCTTTATTGACTTTTATGTAAAAATAATCTTTATTTTAATAATATTTTACAATTTTATTAGATTATAAAATTTACTTTATTTGTATACATATCCAAGCTACATAGACAAAGTCGATGAATATATAATAGGTATCATGAGGTCTACCTAGCAGCGAAAAATCATGAAACTCATTACGAAGAGTACTATATATTCTAAATAGTTTCTTAGTCGAATCAGCCACCTAAAACAATAAAGAGAAATGTTGTTTGAGCTTGAGACTAGCGTCTGTTATCTAAACGCCAAGTTTCGTTGGTAAGGACATGAAAATGTCTATTCATATAGATTGGTGATCATATGATGACACACTGAACAACCCTCTATCGGACTGTTCAAGTGATTATCACTTATCCAATGGAATAGTCTGCCGTTATAGTTGTACACCATTTGTATATGGTCCAAAATACGATAACGTAATCCAACTGCATTCAAATCTAAGAAAAAATGACTAATTAAATTGTTTTAATTGCATGAATTAATTATGATAGGCATGTTTACATGTTTAAGAGGTAGTTTTCTACTAGAATGCATAAAAATGTGTTTTGAAAGTTATTCGAGACGTGATCGAGGAACTGAGACCGGAGACTATAAAAGAAAAATATTTATTAAATGATTATTTTTAATGATTTAATATATGGTATATTTTATATGGAATTTTTGAAAATGGCAACTTCTGATGTGTTTTAACGCACTGAGTCGTATTTTAAACCGGCAATCAATTTTTGACGAAAATAGAGACTTTTTGGAGACTCGGTTAATATTTTTGAAAAGAAACCTAAACAAAATATTTTAAATACCATCTAATGGGCTTCTTATACTAGGTTATTGGGCCTAGCTTGCTGAACAAGTAATTATATCAAATTAAAAGCTTTTAAAAGCCTAACCCTACTACACAAACACACGCACAACTCACACAAAAGCACTAGCACTCTCCATCAGAACACAAACACAAAGATCACACGAGTTTTTGAGGGGCACATCACGTGAAGAGTGAAGAAATTCAGCAAGGTCCTCCCTACGTCGACGTCCCTCGCATTGCAAATCGTTTTTCATGCGTGAAATACGCAAAGGCATGCCTTCATCTTCCTTCACTCATCTTTCACACCATATCATATGTTATGATACATGATTGCATGAAAAACATCATACAATTTGTATATTTTCGTTTTTATGGCATAACATGATCAAAACTAGAGTTTTCATCTTTTAAAACTCTTGCTTACGATGCAAAAAGGGGATGCCATGGTAGGGTTACTAGAAGGGACATTTTTCCACATGTTTAAGGGTCCTTAGGTGCATGTTTAAGTGCTAGAGAAGATAGGGTAACATGATGCACGAAAATTGGGTTTCTAGAGTCCTAGGTTTTCGCACTTGGGTTCTATATGGGCATAGCTGTATGCTGCCATTTGGGTTGTGTTTAAGGGTCCTAGGGTGGTCAAGGAATGTTCCTATATGGGCTGTGCAAGGGCTAGAAGGGGAGGTGGAAGGCTACTAGCCGTTTGGGGTCGCGTAGGGCTTGAAGGGCACGAGTTGGAGGGCTGGTCGTGAGGGCTGTAGAGGCTGGTCCGGGAGTGTCCTAAGGGTTTGGTATAGGTCCTAGGATGGCTGGTTAGGGTCTGGACATGGTGGTTAAGGGCTGAAGTCGAGGGACATATCGGTTGATCAAGCTAGGGTTCGAATGAAATAGTGCAAATTTTCATAGGCTGTTCTAAGCTTGTGCGAGGGCTTTAATTGGCTTGATTTGGGTTGTATAAGTTATGTTAGGTGTTAATAAGCTATGTTTCAAGTTTGGTTAAGTTTCGAGTCAATTCAAGTTAAAACCGAGACGTAAATTTAAGTTTTAAAACAATCGGGAATTAGTCTAGAAGCGTAAGCTTACGTCTAAGAAATATTTATGGGTGTATTTTAAGGTGTTATGCTAAGTTTAGATGGATTCGGGTCGTCGTTTTATGGTCTAAGGATAAATTGAGAAAGTTAGGGTATTAGGGGTAAAACGGTCATTTTACACCTAACAAATATTAGACGTCCTGGCAGAGCCTGAATGCTGTAATGAATGATAAAATGTTTATTAAATTTTATGATGAAAAACGATACTACCTAAAAGATGTGTTGCATGTTGGTTTTAAAAGAAAAATGATATATATGCATAAATTTTTATAAATGATGAAAATAATGAAAAGTTAAAGGAGATGACTTTATTGTGACATAAAATGATATGAATGGGGATATGGTGAGGGAAAAGGCCCCAGAAAGAGCCTGTTTATGGGAGAAGACCCCAGAAGGAGCACGACGATCGTATTTACATCGAAAAGATATGATGATATGTAAGGCCAAGGCTCAGTTGACAAATGAGAGTGTTGCTGATGTCCTCGTCGCCTGATACCATGGTTATATGTTGTTGGAAACTTAATTTCAAAGTTTGGCAAGTTGAGCGTGAAAAGATTGAATAACTGATCAAGAAGAATGAAAGTAACTGATCTAAAATTTCGTAAACTGATAGTTGTCCAAACTGAAGATTAACACGTGTACAATCAAAGGCAACTGAACTAAGCTAACTGAACTGTATAGTCAACTGGATGATAAGTTGAGACTGATAAGTCACACAACAATCAGTTAATCTTATCGGCTATGTCAACTGATAAATCAGTTTTACATGTCATCAGTTAAGGAACGTATATATCAGCCGACAATTGTACGAAAGCATACTGCAGCTTATAGTGGGAAATGCCGCATTTCAGAAAAGCTACAGTGTACGATTGACAGAAGAATTTTGACATGGCTATACAAGGGATATAAAGATTCAAAATGAATTTATTGTTACCGTTGGAAGCAAAGCCTATAAATATCCGAGAAGATGAGCAGAAGCAGAGTAATGAAGTTACAAAGTTGGCCAAGTTATCAAGAAATATAGTCAAGAACTCTGTGCATATTCTTTCAAGTGTAAAAGCTCTCAAAATCTCACGCTTAGTGTGCATATTCATAGCTTCCAGACTATACTTTGAACTTAAAATCACAAACACTCATTGTTGTATTATTTGATCTTGTAGAGATCAATTGTGCTAAGAAGTTACACATCAGTTGAGTTCTGATAAATTGTATTGATACTAAAAGTTTCACTCTTGGCAATGTTAATTCCAAACTGAAGTGAGTTTGTACAAATCTTTGTATAGATCAAAGTCTTTTAGTAAAAATCCTATCTTCGAAATAGAAGGGGTTATGTAGGAGTTACTGAAATCTCCGAACATCCACAAATCTTGTGTTCTTTTTTATCAGTTATATTCTATATGTCTTTCAGTTATTTTCGCACTTCCATTAAGTTAACTGATTGACATTGACAACAAGATTCTTGAATTAAGTTTATTACTAAACTGATTCATCCATCGAAAAGTTGTGAAAATTTTCAAGTGATTATTCAACCCCCCCTTCTGAACACTTTTTCACTTCCAACCAATCCTAACAAGTTGTATAAGAGCAGTTCAATCTTGTTCCTGAATATTTCCATCTTTACATCTGAATACCATGTCTTCCTTCAATAAAATTCCAATGTTCTCCAGAGAAGATTTTGATGATTGGAAGATAAGAATGCAGACTCATCTGGCTGTACAAGATGATGACATGTGGTACGTTATTACTGGCGGACCAATGAAAATATTGAAAGAAAATACTGGTGTTGCCATAACTGATGGTGCACCACACCACATTGAAAATTCCAGAGAAGAATGGACAACAGAAGACAAAAGAAAAGACAATTTGGACAATGTGGCTAAAGACATATATATTGTACAAATGCTGGATAAAATTACTTTCAGCAAGATAAAGATGTGCAAGACTGCAAAAGAAATCTAGGAGAAGTTGATTCAGCTCTGTGAGGGCAATGAATAGACTAAAGAAAACCAACTCTCAGTTGCTGTCCAGAAATTCAACAATATTAAAATCAATACTGGAGAATATATGAACGAATATGATGAGAGAGTCAGTAACATCATAAATTAAATGAATACACTTGGAAAAGTGAATTCAAACAAAGAAGTCGCGCTGAAGGTGGTCCGAGGTCTTCCCAAGGAGTGGGATGTTAAGACCATGGCAATGAGAGAATCAAAGGACCTGAATAAGGTCAAATTACATGATTTATTTGCTGATCTAAAAGCCTATGATTTTGAGTTGCAAACAAGATAAGGAGAACCTTCTACACCAGCAGCTACAACCGCTCTTAGTGCTCATAAAATTGGAGCCAACTGGTTTGAAGGATCATGTGCTGGTGCCTCTGAAGGCATTTCAAACAAAATATTCTCCAATGAGCTGCAATAGCTCGTGTTCTAAGAATGTTAACACCGATGAATTAAATCGAGTTTAGTTAAAAACCAAGCAGAAGAAACTCGAAGTAATCCTTCGTGAAGAAGACTGTTAAATTAGAAAACATTTTAACTTATGTATACTGAATAACTGAAAAGCAGGGGATCAGTTGTCGCATATATCAGTTTAGTTATGTCAAGAACTGAACTGACGGATGCTCTAACTCAAGTCAGTTTGAAAACAACAGTTAATCAATTAAATACACAAGTTATGTTTATGGATGTTCGGAGATCTTCAAATGCTCCTACGTCACCCCTTATACCACCTCGGGTAGGATCCACTAAAAGATTTTGATTTATACAACTACTTGTACAAACTCACCCAGCTTAGGACTTACCTACTGTCTAACTGAACTTCTAGTCTAGACTGAAGGCAGCACCTTCCAGCCAACACTTCTTTAACGTCTATGTGAGAAAGACTACATACACAAGTTTAATGTGGTGGTGGTGTGTGTTCGTGTGTGAGAATCAAACATGGATGTTCTCACACATTGAGGGAAATAAGCTTCTAAACTAAGCTGATATGATTGAGAATAATTTCCTCTAGGCTGAATGCTTCTTGAAAGTTGATAGGAAAATAAGCGTGCCCTTTCTTTTTCCACACTCTCTATGGCTCTATTTTGTTCTCACTTCTTTTCTTCTCCACTGATCTTCTCTATGTATAGGCGGGAAACTGATCGTACAGTAAGACTCAATTATTGTATCCGTTGCATCTTGAATTCGTTCCTTGGACTCTGTGTCTTGAATTTTTGACTGTCCTTCTGAAACGTTGTCTTTAATGCTCTGATGAACCGTTCATTATTGTCCTTTGACTGGACAATTGCTTTGTACCTTTGTGTATAACTGGAATCCACTGAATGAGTTTGTCTTGATCTACAACTGAAAGATTATAACTGATCCTCCAAACTAATCAGCTGAACTGATCTTCAGTTGGGCTAGCGAAATCAGTTGACTCGTCAGTTGAACTGATTTCGCTCTTGTTCAGTTGAGCTGGTCAGCTGGGCTCTTCATCAGTTGAACACTCATTCGGCTGGCCAGGCTTCTGAGGTTTTCCTGCTGAACCACCTATAAGCAGGACAATCAGCTGAACTGCTCATATGACATATCAGTTTGTCTGATTCAGTTTGGGCGATCAGTTTGGGTCTTCAGTTTGCGATTCAGACAACTCGTAATTGATTCTAGCTTCTGCTCACTAAGGTAAAACATTAGTAACACAAAATAACAAATTTTGTTAACATCAAAATTAAGATTGCAAACTTGAAAAGTTCAACAATCTCCCCCTTTTTGATGATCACAAAACTTGAGCAGTTAAGAACAATATATTCAGTTCAAGGGTTAGTCCATTTAAACATCATTAAAAGCTCTACCTCAAGAACTGAATTAAAGACGGGTTTGAAAAACAATTTAAGGATTGAGGGTAAAAGAAAAACTCTCCCTTAAAGACTGAATTGAAAACCTCTTTGAAAAACAGAGTTTAGAGAACACCTTCAGTTGAAGAAAAAAAGCTCATCGACAAAGTTAGTCGCAGAGCCAATCCTCTCAACCCTTCGCAATGAGTGATAGATAAACGTGGTTTGGCTGAGAAAACTGCAGATCAGATGAGTAATGACGCAATGTCTTTATTTGTGAAGTATTTTGGAAAGTTCATGAGGAGAAATCAAGGTTCTTACCAATGAAACTATCAGAAGAGCAATTCTGAGGAAGAACCAAATTCTTGCTTCAACTGTGGAAAGCAAGGTCATTTCATTGTTGACTGTCCAAAAACAAAAAAGGACAACAGACATTCAACTCATAAAGACAAGAAATCAGTTGAATACAAGAGAAGAGACATGACTGATAAAAGATCATTCAAAAAGAAACATGAAGTACTACTAGCTGAAGAGAGAAAATCTAAATAGGCAGAGACTGACAGTGAAAAGTCAGATTCAGAATGCTCAGTCAGCTCTAGTGATGATGAAGAAGAGGTTAAGTGTTTAATGACAAACGATGCAGAACTGGAGTCAACAAGTGAACAAGTAATATGTACAACAAAAGAATCAATTTGGTAATTGGATAGTGGTTTCTCGCGATATATGACAGGGGTTCTTAAATTGCTATCCCAACTGATCAAATACACTGGTCCAAACATCAGTTTTGAAAACAACTCTAAAGGTAAAACTGTGGGTAAGGGTAAGCTTATCCATGATAACTTCATTATTAAAGATGTCTTACTAGTTGAGAATTTGAAGTATAACTTGATTAGCATCAGTCAGTTATGTGACAATAATTTCTTAGTCCAGTTCACTAAACACACGTGCACATTTAAAGACTCAATTGATGAGACCATTTTAACTGGAAATGATTGTGGCAATACTTACAAAGTCAATTGGACTAATCAACCTAATGCACCAGTATGTCTTGTAACATCAAAATATTCTAAAAACTAGTTGTGGCATAAAAGGTTGAACCACTTAAACTTTAAGTCTATTGCTTATCTGAGTAACCATGATCTTGTAGCTGGTCTGCCTAAAATAGATTTTTCAAAAGATAAAATTTGTTCAGCATGCCAGTTTGGTAAACAAGTAAGATCTTCATTCAAAAAAATGGATATTAAATCTTCCTCTAGATGCTTAGAACTGCTGCATATGGATCTTCATATGAAATACACCTTGTTAATTGTGGATGATTTTTCAAGATTTACTTGGGTTATTTTTCTTAAATCAAAAGACCAAACTGCTGCGCAAGTGATTAAACTTTTCAAAAGATTATTAAATGAAAAATCAGTTGGTATTGACAGAATAAGGTCTGAACGGGGGACTGAATTCATCAATCAAAATCTTTCACAATTTTTAGAAAATATTGGGATTAAGCATGAGCTCTCAGCAGCAAGAACTCCTCATCAAAATGGTGTAGCTGAGAGAAGAAATCGAACTCTTAAAGAAGCTTCTAGAACAATGCTTGCTGATTCTGATATTTCTGAAAGATTTTGTGCAGAAGCAGTAAACACTGCATGTTACACTCATAACAGATCAATGATTAACAAAAATCATTTAAAAACGCCATATGAGATATGGCATGGACAAAAAAGTGTGGTATCCTATTTCATAATATTCGGCTGCAGATGTTTTATTCACGATAATGGCAAAAATCATTTGAAAGCATTTGATGCAAAATCTGTAGATGTAATATTTCTGAGTTATTTATCAGTTAGTAAAGCCTATAGAGTATTTAACAAATGCACTTTGAATGTAGAAGAGTCAATTCATGATATATTTGATGAATCTGTACTAACTGATCCAGTTGAGCTAGTTGATCGCTTTACATATATAAGTTTGGAAAATGATAGTGAAGAAGAACATTTCAATCGAAATCTCCTTCAAACACCAAAACCAGAAATACTTGATCAATTAGTTGAACAGGAAAGTGTTCCTAATAATCAGTTGGTAGAACAAAATGATGAAATTCAAATACCAACTGAAGCCGTAGAAACTAAAATTTAAGAAAACATTCAGTTACCAACTGAACCAGTTGCTGAAATCGATCCAACCAATGCTGAATACAGATGGAAAAAATCACACCCACCAGAACTGGTGATAGCTAATCCATCTGATCCGGTAAGAACTCGGAATCAAATGCTTAATTTATTTATTCATTCAACCTTTGTTTTCCAACTGGAACCAAAGAAAACTGATGAAGCTCTTGCTGATCCTAACTGGATAAATGCTATGCAAGAAGAGCTAAATCAATTTACCCATAACAATGTCTGGAACTTAGTTCCAAGACCAATTTCTAAAACCATTATAAGTACAAAGTGGGTCTATAGGAACAAACTGAACGAAGAAGGTTCAGTTGTGCGTAATAAAGCATGGCTTGTAACACAAGGATACATGCAAGAAGAAGGAATTGATTACGATGAAACATATGCACCAATTGCAAGACTTAAAGCAATTAGAATGTTCCTTGCTTATGCTGTCACGCCCTGTGTCCGAAGCGTCGGTGACATCCGGCATTGTTTAAAAATTTCTTAAAAATAATTAAGCCTCGTATCGAAATGCCAAAAACCAGTCTTTTTCATAAATAAAACATTGTCTTTACATTGACAATAGAATAAAATACATCAGAGTTGCAAATGCGGAACTAAACAAAGGAAAATAATATTCTTGAATCTTGATCTCGATCCTTGATTCACCATCCCCAAAAAGCATCTTGCTCTTCCTCATTCAGTTGCTCCTCGTTTTTATCTGAAATTTGTAAGGGGTGAGTGTTTTGGGAAACACTCAGCAAGTGGGGAGTCAATCGATTTCCAACGATACATATATAGAACTTAGTTTTCTTAAAACATTTCTTTAACAACTTTCAAAACTTATTACCCTTAACATATCATAACAGAAATGAAGCGAATATAAGACAGATGATTCAGAGTAGTTCGGAAGCAAATCAGATCATTTCATAACAAATTCACAAACAGACACAACACTGTTACTCATCTCATTTCCATGGTCAAATTGTCCCCAATATGTTAGTCCCCTAAGGGATGAGGCCAGAACACGGTTTTATACCCACCGATGGGGACCAGAACAGAACATGGTTTTATACCCACCAATGGTGGCCAGACAGAAGGTGGCCAGACAGAATCACAATTCTCGTCCCATTTCAAATTCGAATCGTAACAGTGCAACACAGAATTCAGAGTTACCAGACAATCAGAGTTTCAGATGGATTCAGCGGAACCAAAGAATTTCGAAGCATAGAAGAAAACACATAATCGATCGAAATTTTAAAAGACGGACAGCATGCTGTTTTCGAAAATTAGGACACACATTCATGCATGTCATAACTTATATATTCAAGATTTAAAAATACAAACGAATATACATATCAAAAACCCACTTATAATAATTTGAAGGTAAACTTGAATTTTGTAGACTTTGGCACGAAATTTCCTCTCGGAATTTGGGCAATAGTTCGACGTAAACTTTAAGTAGAATACGTCTTCAAACCAGCAGCACTTTGACATATAATGGTAGCACTAGACAGCACGAAGCTTCTCCTTTTTCCTTGGCCGAAATTTTGAGAGGATGTGGGGGGTAAGGACCAAATTTTTTTGTTGCTTTTTGGAGTGATTTTCATTCAGCCATCATGCCCTATTTATAGGTGATTTTTGGTCCCTTCATTACTCTCATGGCCAAACTCTTGCTGCCCCAAGAAAGAATTTATTGTGGTCAAGCTCCATCTCAAGCACCAAGAGTCATTTCCTGCACCATAAATGTGTCCTAGTCTCTTAGCTCCTCCCTTAGCTCCTTCATGGTTTAACTCAAAGGTCATTTCTTGCATACTAAGTGTGTCTAAAATCTTAGCTCCTCCCTTAGCTCCTTCATTGGTCATCTCAATGGTAACTTCCTGCATAATAAGTTTGTCCAATTCATTGGCTCAGCTTTTAGTTCCCTTTTTGGTCTTGTTAGGACAAGCTTGGTTGAGCTTCTTTGAACTGAAAGATCGAGTCCTTGAGCTGGGGTTTTACTCCTCCAGTGATAACACTTCGATGGATGCGGTTACTTGCAGCTTGGCCTCCCATTGAGTCAGTCTCCGAGCTTTGAAGCTACTTCTTTGAGTTAAGTTAGCTGAAATCTAAGTTCATATTTAAGTTCTATAATTAGTTTGAAAGTTGTTGAGCTTTAGATTAAGCTAAATTTCAAATTTGTATTTCTTACATGATTTGCTTCGGATCGAAATTTCTGGGTTCTCACATATGCCTCGTTCAAAGACTTCAAAGTCTACCAAATGGATGTCAAGAGTGCATTTCTAAATGATCAGTTGCAAGAAGAAGTATATGTTGAACAACCACCAAGTTCTGTTAATCACTCTCTTCTTGATCATGTTTATCATTTGAACAAAGCTCTATATGGTCTAAAAAAAGCTTCAAGAGCTTGGTATGAAATACTTTCAAAATTTCTAACTGATCACTACTTTACTGTTGGATCAGTTGATAAGATTTTGTTCAAAATTTCACAAAAGGATCATAATTTACTTGTGCAAATATATGTTGATGATATTATTTTTGGGTCAACTAACCCAAAATTATGTGAGAAATTTGCCAAGTTAATACATATAAAATTTGAGATGAGTATGATGGGCGAACTGACGTTCGTTCATGATCTGCAAGTGAAGCAACTGGAAACTGGTACTTTTATCAGTCAAACCAATTACACGAGGAATTGCTTAAGAAATTTGGCATGGAGACATGTTCAGCTGCAAATACTCCCATGAGCTCATCGATTAAATTAGATAAAGATGAAGGGAGAATATCAGTTGAGACGGCACTCTACAGAGGTTTAATAGGTTCTTTATTATACCTAACTGCTAGTCGTCCTAATATTTATTTGTTATTTGTGTGCGCGATAGATTTCAGGCAGATCCTAAGAAATCGCATTTTTCTGCTGCCAAACGCATACTGAAATATCTTAAAGGCACACAGAATGTGGGCTTATTGTGTGTTAAGGACTCATCTTTCAATTTAGTTGGCTATTCAGATGCAGATTATATAGGATGTAAGCTTGATCGTAAAAGTACCAGTGGAACATGTCAGTTTCTAGGAGACAACTTGATTTCATGGTTCAGCAAGAAGCAAACATCCATAGCAACTTCCACAACTGAAGCAAAATATTTAGCTGCTGGAAGCTGCTCTAAATTCAGCAAAAACTTAAATATTATGGAGTCATTTCAGAAGAATCACCGATTTTATGTGATAATACAACCACGATTACAATTACATACAATCTAGTTCTTCACTCCAGAACCAAACACATCGACGTCAGACATCACTTCATCAGAGATCATGCTCTAAAGAAGGTAATCAGGTTGGAGCATATTTCAACTGAACAACAAGCAGCTGACATCTTCACCAAGCCATTACCCGAGATTATTAAGTTTTCTTACTTTCATAATATTCTTAGTTTAATTAATTTGTCTTAATATTAGTTGAATTGCTATGTAAGTTTGTGGTGTCAGTTAGTAGTTGTTCAACATTACTAATTATCTTTCAAGTTAGTATCAGTTAGAAGGCAGAAGGAATTAAAGCAGTAAAAAATACACAAACCTTGACTGAAATAAACTTTTTATTGATTGGAACGAGTAGCTATTACATTGTTTATTTCATTCTCTACTGCATTCAGCCAAGACCTCATCCATGCAGAAAACATGCCAGTGGAGTCTTCGTGAACTCATCTGAAAAAGCAATGTTTTTCAGATTCCTTTGCTCCTTGAGATGCATCACATGATAGACACCTTCATCTGTGACAATGTCTGAAGCATGAGCAACGCCTAGATGCCACATATACTTATTCTCAGTTGCCACTCGCCTTCGAGTGACAACCAGCTCATCCTCTCTGGAAGGCTGCAGCTCCTGGATTTTAGTCCATGTTGACATTGCCTTCTCAATGACAAGATTTTCTATTTTCAGATTTCGAGCAGCTTCATTGGATTGCTTCAATTCCTCAGCAATGTCTGGTTGCTGGGAATTTCTTGATGCGTCCATTATGTGATATTTGCTGAAATATTTAACTGGTCTGTTGACTAACTTCACTCTTATTTATAGATAAGCTTCGAGTCTTCAACAGAGACGCATTTATTATATCTGACGATTCATCTTTCAAGGACAAACATTATTTTTTTTCAACATATTTTAGAGGAATTCGTTAACTTGGCTTTATACTATTTACGTTATTAATCACTTAGTAAACTGTTATCAGTTAGTATACTGAAAGAAAATAACAATGTATCGGAATAACAATTTTTTTGATAATATCTTTCTGCTATTACATGATTCAGTTCCCCTTCAACGGCTTCTAGCCACAGGGACATCCAACTAAACATCTCACTGCAGGCAATTCTTCTATAGCCTTCCGAGGAAATAATTCTTTCTAGCACTAACTGCTCCTTGATAAGCATCCAGTAGTAAAGAGCTTCATCAGTTACAAGGTCTGAAGTATAAATAACGTCGAGACGCCTCTTATACTTGATTTCAGTTGCTTTCTTTTTATCAGTAGCAACTAATCTATCTTGCTGGATGATCTGCAAGTCATGTAACTTCATCCAGGTGGACATGACTCTTTCAAAGACATAATCTTCTATGTCTCTCTTCCAATTCTCCACGCGTGGAAGTCTTGCTGAAGAATTAGGATTGTTGGAACTGCTTGGTTTATCCATCTGTGCTTAATTGTTATTATTTGCGTAAATATTTTGTATCTGATGAAGTTGGTTTTATGTATAAATAGACTCTAACTGAGGAAACTAAAGAAGACGAAGAGACATCAGTCAACATAATGCAATTAATTTATCCAGGATGAGATTCTCTTAGAGTATTTTACTTATATGCATTTGTTTAGGGGGAACGTCGATTAGTTAACTTATAAGCCATTCATCAGTTGATCTTCAACTGAACTGATCATTCAGTTCTCAACTGATCATTCAGTTATTGACCTAACTGATCTTATCATATAAGTTAACTTATTAATCGATAAGTATTCCATATTAAATTATGGGAATGTTAAAATTATGTTTTTCATTGAATAGTAATCAATCACGTGGCCCCACGTAGTCCAAATGTTTTTCATTCACGATTACACACGAAGTACACATGTTTTTAAATCAATTCATTTTGGACTAACACGTGTCCAAAAACACGAACAGTCACCAACATAAGAAATGACCCTGCTTCATTTCAGTTTGCTTACTTGCATTTCACTCTCAAAGCCAAATCAAACACACAGAGCTTTTCTTCCTCGTAGATATCCAAATTTTCAGCAATGGCAAGTCATGTTCCTGCATATATTCTTAATGCAATGGATATTGATTTCGACTCAGTCCTATCTGTCAAGGAGGAAGCAGTCAAGAATGTCTTTCTCAAGATGGAAGTCGTTGGACTCAAGTAATTTCTGTGATTATCATCTCAAGAAATTTATCCCAAGGAAATTCAGGATCTTTATACTAATAGCTTCATTTCTGCAGACGGAAAAAATCACAACAACCGTCAACAGTCAGTTGCTGATCATTGAAGAAGACTCCTTCAGCAATCTCTTCCAACTGCCTTCTGATGGCTTGGCTCATTTTTCTTAAGTGATGACTTCTGATGTTGAGGAGATGCAGATGCTTCTATTTGCTGATGGACGGAAAATCAAAGTTTTCAATCCAAAGAAAGAACTTAAGCCAGAGATTTAGTTACTGGCTGATATTGTGGCCAAGGGTTTACTCGCCAAGGCAGGCTCGTTTGCTGCCCCGACCCTTGAAAAGTTTCAAGTAATAACTGCTATCATGGCTGGACGGAGACTTAAGTGGTCAGCTATCATTTTCAATATCCACACTAACATGCTTCAATCCTCCAAACAGTCCAAAGGTTTTGCTGTGCCACTCAGCTACCTTTTGAAGAACAAATGTTTGGTGGATAACTCTTCTGAGAAGTCATCAAAATTCAAGGTCTTCACTGCCAAGAATGTTAAGCAACAAAGACCAAGCGGGGCATGTCTTTTGAGTAGTTTGTTAAAGTCAAGAAGGAGATTGGGACGCAGGAAGCTCCCAAATCACTCAAGAAGACCAAGGATTTGGCTCATAAAAAAACAATCAAGATGAAACTGATTGTCACCGAAGCTGAATCGGAGAAGAGTCCATCTCCGAAAATTTTAAAGAAGCCAAGGTCCTAAAAGACCAAACCATCTGTTGTTGTGGCAACTGTCTCAGCTGAAATATTGAGGCAAACTGAGCTGGACAGCCTATCAATGCCATACGTATCAGGGTAGTTCCAGTTGCATCCTCAACTTAATGTAAGTCACCGACTCCAATTGTTCTATCTAAGAAGATTATCACCGAATCTGGTGATAGAAAAAACAAGTTGGAGTGAAAGCACCATTGATCACTATCATAGGACCAACTACACTATCTTTTTCCAGATTCAAGGGAGTAGTGATACTTGAAAAGGTGGATTCAACAATGTCAGGACTGAGTATTTCTCATGTCCTCACTGACACGAAAGGTAAGGGCAAGATGATTGAAGAGCCAAGACCGACCAACTCGATTCAAACTCACATCAACTTAATGTGGGAAGAGGTAAATGAGTTTTCTGAATCAATGTTGAAAAAATTCAATGAATGGGTCAGATTTAGGACCGAAGTGTTTGACAAGCGATTACAAAAGACATCAATTTTGAAAAAATTCATCGCCTTGGAAACTATAGTCCTAAAAGTAGTCAAAGCTGCCACAATTTCTCAAGCACTAGAGAGAAAAACCTACTTATTTGATTTGATGCGTGCCAAAATGCTACCGCGAGTCATGACCCAGCTACACAAGAACTACGATCCTACCAGTCCAACTGCCTTCAATGACAAAAAAGTTTATGACCAGTTGGATATGGATCTCATATCACTGCAGATGAAGATCAAAAATTGGGAAATGAGACAAGAATTGGTGATTCCCGCTACTTCCCAAAGTCGATCTTCCGAAGAGCAGGCTGAACCTTCAACGCATCAGCCACAGCCATCCCAACAAGCAGTTGGTGAACAGTATGAGAAATCAACTGATCCTTTTTCCAAGGATGCTCAGCCTACATCTACTGCTCTTACATCTCCTCCGGCAGGTCTTCAACTTTATACCGATGCTGAGTTATCACTGACAAATTTCGATGAAGTTATACAATCAGTTGCCGCTTATATCCAGCTGAATGTTTTAACTAAAGAATCAGTTGAAGACCCGACCAAAACTGAACAACCAGCCTCAGATGTTATTTTACAGGAAATTGAAGAACCAATTCAGTCGCCTGCCAGGACTGAAAAAGTAGTTCAAGCTGAAACTGAAGTGGATCAGTTGTACTTAGAACCAACTGAAGAAGTACCAACTGAAGAGCCGACTGAAGTATCAGCTGATAAACCTAATGAAGAGCCTACCAGCTCAACTGTTGTTCAGATTTCCACTCTTCCTCCAGAACTTCAAGAGGAAGTAGTTACGGTTGTGACTGAATCAACAAATAGGGCCTTGGTAATCTTTAATGAAGAAGACAAGGAGCAAGAACCTGAATCATTTGAAGCTCTGTCTCCTCATATACCAATGACTATTGATTCTATGATAGAAGACATTCAGTCCAACCTTCTCCATTTGATTTCATCTATTTCTGATATAAAGTCAACCCAATTGCTGCACAATTTGAAGATTAATTCTATGAAGGATAATACAATGAAGAACCTATACCAGATTACAAATGATATCACTTCCTTATTTCTCCAACTAGATCAATTAAAAAAAGACCGAGTGACGGTTCAAGAACATTTCCAGACTCAAGACGCATTCAAAAATCGCATTGAGTTTTTGGAAACAGTAGTCACAAAGAGAATGATCTGATGCAAGAACAAATAATGAATGCAATATCTAATGTCACCTCGGAAGTCCATATCTAATGTCACCTCGGAAGTCCATACGTTATCCAACAAGGTTGATGAGTGTAGAGCCCAAAATTGGTACACATAAACTCATGCATTCATTAAACTGTTAAATTGTTTATTTAATTTTTAAAATAATTTTTATTGATGAATGGTTTATGATTTGCATTATTTTAAATTATTACATGTTTATTTGATGCACGTTAAAATATTTTTTTTAGTTTTATGTTTCAGACGAATATTCAATGCGGGATCGAGAAAAGAGACATGTGACGATTTAGGCTATTTATGAGTAATGTGTTATTTTAATTCAAGTCAAGAAAATTGGTATTTTAAATGATTTATAAAATTTCAAGCACTTTAAAGGCTAATTTAATTTATTAAATGATTTTAAGATATTAAACTTTTCAAAATACTAATTCGAATAGTTGTGGATTATAAATCTTGAAAATTTGACACTTGTGCAATTTATTTAAAATAAGATGTTGAAAACTGAATTTCGGAAAGTTGACAAACTGCGCGTTTAATAGATTTAAATAACTAATCAAGAAGGTTAATAGAAACTGATCTAAAATAGGCAAACTATCGGTTGCCCATAACTGAAGATTAGTACGCAGATTTTCAAAGGCAACTGGACTAGCAAACTGAACTATGCAGACAACTGACAAAGACAACTGGATTAGCAAACTGAACTACGCAGACAACTGACTGAACAGTTGGAACTGATCAGTTACTACAATCAAATGTGAGCTTATCAGCTACATCCTATCAGCTGATCTTTCAGCAGTACACGTCATCGGTTAAGGAAAAGGACGTTCCACAGACAACTATACAAAAGCTTACTACAACAAGTAGTGGGATCGCCGCATTTCAGAAAAGCTGTAGCGTACGACTATGAGAAGAATGTTGACGTGGAAAACAATAGATAGAAAGTTTCAAATCGTATTCAATATTACCGTTGGAGGCAAAGCCTATAAATAGCAGAGAAGAGCAGCTGAGAAATTCTCTGAATTATCCCGATCGATATACTATTCTATCAACTGAGCTGTTACTCTGCTGAAATCTTTGCAAATTTTAAAGCTCACGCTTATTGTATACATTCATAGAATTCAAGGCTATACTTCGAGCTTACAAGCACAAACTGTTATTATTATAATACTTGATATTGAAGAGATCAGTTGTGCTAAATTATTTTACTGCAATTGAGTACTGTAAACTGGTTCGTAACTAAGAGTTTCAGTTTGGCATTGTTAAGTCCAAAACTGAAGTGGGTCTGTACAACTTGTTGGAAACTAAATTTTGGTTGTTTGACAAACTAAATGATTAATGTTCGTAACTGATCAAGAAGTTCGAGAGTAACTGAACATATACTCAAACTAACAGTTGCATGTAACTGAAGAATAACGCGCAGATTTTCTAAGGCAACTGAAACCAGCTGAACTGAACTTACGAAGACAACTGACTGATCGGTTGGAAACTGATCAGTTGCTACTTCCAGTTGTGAGCTTATCAGCAATTGCTTATCAGCTGATCCTTCAGCTATACACATCAAGAAAAGGACGTTCAACCGACAATAGTACAAAAGCAGACTGCAACAGATAGTGGGAACGCCGCAATTCAGCTGCAGTGTACGAATGTCAGAAGAATGTTGATGTAGAGCCCAAAATCAGTACACGTAAATCCCATGCATTTATTTAATTGTTAAATCATTTATTTAATGTTAACGTGATTTTTAGCGATGCATGATTTATTCAAATGTATTATTTTAAATTAATTATGTTTATGTGATGCATGCTAAAATATTTTCTTGAGTTTCGTGTTTCAAGGCCATTATTCGAGGCGGGATCGAGAAAAAGAGACCGACGATGATTTTGGCAATTTTAAAATGTGGTATTTTATTTTAAAGTTAACATGGGGTATTTTAAATGATTTATTAAGTTTTTAGCATTTTAAAGCCTAAACTATTTATTTAGTGATTTTAAGATTTTAAAACTTTTGAAGTTTAGAAAGTGTGCAATTTATTTTAATTAAGAAACCTTTTTATTAAAGTTAGTGTTTGATTATCAATTTATATGTGGTTAATTATGTAATTAAGCAAATTTTACTCTCCTTAATCACTAAACTCACACACACACACACACCCCGAGACACACACACATACATGTTTGTTTTTAACACACACCACACACACACATATGCCATTAGTTTGATTTAATTTTGAGAGCAAAACCTAGGGTTCTTGGCCTAGAACTGCAGCCGCCATTCCTTTGATTTTCCAGCAAGATTTCATTGAGTTTTCTTCGGTGTCGTTGTTCGTTAACGTTAAAGATTTAAAGGCATGTATATTCTATTTTTCCTGCGTCAATCTCGTCATATTACGCGTTGTGTTGTTTATTATGCGTAAAAATCCATGTGTGATGTGCAAAGTTTGAGCAGAAAATTGTTGGATCGATTTTTGAAACGTTTTTAGATCTGAAACTCGTAATTTGCTGTCATTTGAATTACTGCGATTTTCGGTCAAGTTTCTGGAAAAACTTTCAACATATGAAACGTAGAAATTTTTTATACCTTTGATTTGACAATAAATTCGAAATATTTGGTTAAGAAATGAGTGAGTTATGATTGTTTTCGTGGGACTGCTCAAACTGCGACTTTTATGAAAATGTGTTCTTGACATGTTCTTGAAGTTATTTGTTGCAGGCTTCGTTGGGCCTCGCCGGGCTTGTTCTACTGTATTTAGATATGTTATGGGAGGTATTTATGTGTTATTTGGTGATTTTTTTGGGTCGGGATTGGCTTGGGATGTAATAGAAGTCTTAGGAAGCGAAATGATGCCGAATTATGGATTACTGTTTTATTGAAGTTGCTTGTCAATGCTTGGGGATGTTTGGGGTGTTTGTACGGGTTTGAATCAATGTAATAGCATCCTAGGATGAGTCTCGAGGTGTAACGCCCCAGATTCGATGACTGTCCTCACTGTACCAAGACGAGTCTTTCCAGCGTGCTTATGTCCTCACTCACACACACCCTAGGAAACTTCTCAGGAGGTCACCCATCCCAAAATTTTCCCAAGTCAAGCACGCTTAACTTTGAAGTTCTTATGTGATGAGCTACCGAAAAGAAGATGCATCTTCGTGATATGAGTAGTACATCTCAAATCTTTTAAGCTCTTTTCAACTGTACATTCCATTACATTGAACAGTATCGGAATCCCTCTCATTCCGGTGTGGGATCGGTTCATTCATGTTCCCTTCACCTAGAAGCCTGCCAGGAACCGCTCATTATCCGTGCAACCTCATGGCACCGGCGATCACCCCCCGCCCTCTTCGGCCCCGGGCCTCACACGAGGTGTTGGTTCATGGTCCTTAGGCTTGGATTGAAAGGGTGAATGATTAAGTTAGTGAATTTTTGTGAATTTTCAAATACAGAGGCTACCCGGACCCCGACACGGAGTCCGTGTCCTTTTTCTTTCAAAAATACGACATTCCAGTGCCTACCCGGACCCGTACACGGACCCGTACACGGGGTCCGTGTACACCCCGATCTAAATAAAAAAATTATTTTTTTTAAATATGAATATAAAGTATAGGATTTGCTTTTTGGGTATGAATATAAAATATATGATTTGTTTTGGGGTTCCATATCATGGTTTTGTAAGATTAAACGAGGTCAAGTCCCGAGTGATCTAGAATGTCATAAGCTATTTATTTACTTCGGTAGTGAGCACAAGTACATACGTCTAAGTTATGAAAGATAAGGGTTTGAACTCACTTTAGTATGTGCTGCAGTGGCCCCAAGCGAGATCCAACGAATCCGTCAACGCCAAGTAAGTATGTTCGACGTGCAAAAGAATATACTTTTAAGATTTTGAGGCATGCTAAATGTCTTGTGACCAAATTATGTATGAGATTGGAAAGCGGTAAAGTATGACTAGGGACCAATCCACCCCGTTAAATTATGAACGGGTTTAGATCAGTATTGGAAAGCGGTAAAGTATGACCAGGGACAAATTCACCCGTTAAATTATGAACGGGGATCTCATGTATGTGGCAGTGGATCTCCCCTGTCAGCCCAGTACTGTGGTTTAGTTTGATCATGCGTATTTATGTATGAGTCACTTGTTTTGAAACATGCCTACACGCAAAATGATGTTATGTATGCTCAAGTATGTATGATGCAAGTATGTTTAAGAAAATTCTTATAATGATGGCACGTCTACATTTATGCTACTACGTTCATGTTTCAAGTATGTTTATGCTATTACGCTCAATTTTCAGTATGTACGTTCTATTTTAAAGCTGCATGTGATCTTATTACGTAGTACTCCTTACTTTCAGTTTATACATGTTGAGTTTTTAGACTCACTAGACTTGATCGATGCATGTGAGGATGAATTTGAGGAGACGAGAAGTGAGGACCAGTGAGCTGGCTTGAACTGAGCGGGAGGCTAAACCCGAGGACCGCCCATGTTTTAAGATTTTATGCATGACGATTTTTAATACTCTGATTTTACGTTTTGGTTTATGATGTCTAAACAAGTATTTTTCTTTAGCAAACTTTATATGTGATCTATCTTATTGCAAATACTTTTTGTTGGATAGTTAATTTATGATCACAATTTGAAAGTTTATTTTATATTTAAGAAAATTTTTATTTTTCCGAAAATTTCAAGTAGTTCAAAAATTACGCTACGTTACAGTTGGTATCAGAGTGGTGTTCTTGTAAAGGGTTATGCCTACTACCAGTTGCGAGAAGCTCACGAAGCCACACCTCAAGTCTGCAAATTTTAAAGTTTTGAATTATGTTATGTATTAAGAATTAAGTCATGATTTCAGCATGTCATGTTTCGAGTTCAAATTAGATGCATCTTATGCTATTGATATTATGTTCATGCATGCATATTGGGTTTACGTGTTGGGTAAATTGTTGGAACAGTATGCCTCCTAGACTCATAATTAACCGGGAAGCTAGGGATGAGGATATAGAGGCTCGAGAGGAGGGGAGAGACGCTCCACCTCCTCCACCGCCAGATATGCATGCACAGATGCTTGCAGGAATTACTCAGTGCTTTGCACAGTTTGCGGGGAACCAGGCGACAGTGGATGCAGGGGCTAGGCCTAGACCAGAGGCGGTGTATGAGAGGTTTAGGAGGATGATTCCTAAGGAGTTCTCGGGGACTACTGACCCGATGATAGCTGAAGGATGAATTAAGTCCATCGAGGTGATTTTCGCATTTATGGAACTGCAAGACGTAGATAGGGTCAGATCTGCCACGTTCCTTCTGACAGGGAATGACAGAATTTGGTGGGATAGTGCGTTAGTGTCAATGAACTAGCAGACACTGACGTGGAACGGTTTCAAGGAGGTCTTCTACTCCAAATACTTCACTGAGGAAGTACGATCCAGATTGACAAGGGAGTTTATGATGCTGCGGCAGGGAGACAATAGCGTGGCTGACTTTGTCAGGAAGTTCGAAAAGGGGTTTCACTTTGTGCCCTTGATAGCTAATGATGCCCAGGGAAAGCTGATGCATTTTATGGACGGTTTGCGGCCGATCTTACGTCGCGATGTGAGAGTTACTGGTCCTACTACCTATTCCGTTGCCGTATCTAAAGCCTTGGCGGCAGAGCAGGACCAAAGGGATATTGAGAGTGATAAGCAGGGCAAGAGGCCCTATCAGGAACCGCAGCAACAGCGACCTCAGTTCATGAGGCCATTCCAGGGACAGCCAGGGAAAAAGCCACTTCAAGGACCGCCGAAAGGCAAGGGTCCTATCCCACGACAGCAGGCCCCTCAGAGGCCGGAATACCAGTGTGCCCGAAGTGCAACCGCCTGCACCCGGGACAGTGTCTATATGGGTCGGGCAAGTGCTTAAAATGTGGAACTAGTGACCACATGTTAAAGGAGTGCCCACAGTGGAGGCAGCCAACCAAGGGGAGAGTGTTCGTCATGCGTGCTCAGGAGGCAAACCCAGACACGACAATATTGACCGGTAAACTTATTTAATTAAGCACCGCATTATTCTTGCTACGCATGTTTTGAATTTTATTTGGGATTATTAGTGTGCTAGTTAATATTTTGGTGACTTGGGATAGAAATTTTCTGCTAGGCTTGAGGTTAAGGTTAGAACTTTTGGATATAAGTTTTGTGTTGTACTATCGTCTCTCAGGGAATATTTTTATAAAGAGAGTATTCACGAAGGCCTTGATAGATTCAGGGGCCACCCACTCCCTTATTTCGGAGTCGTTCGCTAGTCACCTGGACGTCAAGTCTATTGGACTCGACGTGAGCTACTCAGTGACAGTCCCATAAGGAGAAGAATTATCAGCTACTAGTGTGGTCAGAGACATCGATCTAGAACTGCAGGCCCACCTAGTGTATGCCGATTTGATTGTGCTGCCAATGCCAGAGTTTGATATCATTTTGGGAATGGACTGGCTGATGAAGAATAGAGTTCTTATCGATTTCCAGAAAAGGTCAGTGTTGGTAAGACCTTTGAGCTTGGAACAATTTCTATTTTAGCCAACGAGATGGAGGAGTTTCCCTCGCATGATCTCTAGCATGCAGGCGCGGAGACTTAAGCACAAAGGGTGTCAGGCTTTCTTGACCAGTGTTATTTCTGCACCTGACGTACGCACTCCGTCATTAACTGATGTGCCAGTAGTCAGAGATTTTCCCGACGTCTTTCCAGATGACGTCACAGGCCTTCCACCAGAGAAAGAAGTGGAGTTTTCAATTGATCTTTTGCCAGGCACCGTGCCAATCTCTAAGGCACCGTACCGGTTAGCTCCAGCTGAGATGTTAGAGCTCAAGCAGCAGATTCAGGAGTTCCTAGACAAAGAATTCATCTGCCCTAGTTTCTCACCATGGGATGCACTAATGCTCTTTGTGAAGAAGAAAGACGGGAGCATGAGGCTGTGTATCGATTACCGAGAACTGAACAAGGTAATGATCAAGAATAAATACCCACTTCCAAGGATCGAGGACTTGTTCGATCAGTTGCAGGGAGCTACAGTGTTCTCTAAGATAGATCTTCGATCATGGTATCATCAACTGAAGGTAAAGGATGCATATGTTCATAAGACAGCTTTCAGAACTAGATATGGGCATTACGAGTTTTTAGTGATGTCGTTTGGACTGACGAATGCTCCAGCAATTTTTATGGACTTGATGAATCGAGTATTTCAGCCCTACCTAGACCAGTTCGTCATAGTGTTCATTGACGATATTCTCATTTACTCGAAGACCCGCAAGGAGCACAGTCAACACCTGAGTACAGTTTTGCAGGTTTTGCAGAGTCGCAAGTTGTTTGCGAAATTCAGTAATTGTGAATTCTGGTTGGAGAAGGTAGCATTTTTGGGTCATATAATATCTAGCAGTGGAATTGAGGTGGATCCAGCTAAGGTAGCAGCAGTTAAGGAATGAGTTGAACCGAAGAATGATCAGAGATCCGCAGTTTTCTAGGCTTAGTAGGCTACTACAGGAAATTTATTCAGGAATTTTCTTCTATCGCAGTGCCACTCACTTTATTGATCAAGAAGAATGCAAAATTCATCCGGGGAAAGCTAATGTTGTGGCAGATGCTTTGAGCAGAAAAGTTGCAGTCATAGTACAGTTGACAGTGCAGAGATCTCTTCACTCAGAGGTTCAAAGATTTGGACTAGAGGTTTATCCTAAGGGCAGAGCTCCTAAGCTGTCTAATCTGACAGTTCAATCTTCGTTGCTAGACCGAATTCGTGCTGGTCAGCCTTCAGATGAACAATTACAGAAATGGAGATTGAAGGATGAGGCCAAGGGCACCTGTGGGGACCCGGGCTCTAACTCAATTCTTTTCGGGATTAATCGGATCTTTATTCAAAAATGTGGGTCAAAATTTTGCTTTTTAATTCAAATGTATATAAACAGCACAAGATAGTTCTTCATTTTATTTCAATAAACATAATTACATGTCTTGTTCTAATACATTCATATAAACCAGTATTTAATACAAACTACAACCACAAGTAGTACAAGTCTAGTAGAAACAACTAGTAATCTTCTGCGCCCGAAGTCACCACGCTATCTCGAACTCATCTCTGTCGTGACCCAGATCCTGTCCCATCTGTTGTTATGCACACATACAGACATAACAACAGCCAAAAACTCCGGTGAGAACAAATCCTAGTATAAAACATGTATGCATGCTAATACATAATCATAAATCATGCATGAAAGCAATAACAATGGGTTCCATAGTCTATGAAACCAATCTATATGAGCATGCAATTCAAATCAAATCATGTCTTGACTCGACTCGACTCTACTCTAGGGATCCCGGTGTGAATAAGACGTCACTGTCTGTTACCTACCCTCCCAATCGGGGTAAATGTACGTCTTATTCCTAGACTTCGGCCCTTGTCTGTATCGAATGTCTCTAATCGGATTGAATCTGATCCGAAGCGTCGATACCACCGAACGTCTAGTTTGGCAAGTCTGCCAATGACTCTCCTATCTCAAATGCTTGAATATAACTCTATAAACAAGGCATCATCATATCAAGAGATTTAAATATAATTCTATAGACAGATCAAAATCATATCAAAAGATAGACAACAGTTCTAGTATGTGATTTGGTTGGAAACTCAAATTTAATCTCATTTGAGTTGTGTCTTCCCCAAACAAAACATGAATTATACCTTTCGTCACACAATGTCTGTCGATGTCGAAGTCTCGATGACGACTCTGTCAATATCAAATCTGAAATGGAAATGTTGATACGTATTCTATCAATCTCTAATCCCAATCAACACATATCCAATTCAATACTTGACCTCGGTACCATTTGACGGCATAACGACGTAATTTCTCAATACCGGTCAATTTCATAACAATAACAATTACAAGAATCATGTTTCCACGTCATAATCAATATCATAACCATTTCAAATTCTGAAAATATGCATAAGTTCCACCCAATACATTCTGGAATGTCATATAAATCGCATACAATATCTGATAATAAATCTGTTCACGGTATTTCGGTTCCTAGCTACTCAAGAACACATATCTCAATTAAAATCACAATTTCTTCAACATGTAGATTTCGAAACATGCTATAATTGAACCATACTTACATCCTCTTGTAGCCTATGATGCAAGGAGCAAGAATCTATACTTGGAATGAAGTTTGGATGTGTAATTCTTTCAAAATCATAACCTTGAAGCATAAGGAATTGAAGCTTCTCCCCACTCTCTCTCGTTTCTCAGCTGATGGAAGTGGAGAGAAATGAATCAGCACATTTCTATATATATACCATGCCATGTGTCAACTTGAGAAACAAAGGTGGCTTTCTCGCATGCAGCACCGCGGGCGCGGTATCTTTCATGGCGCGGGTGCGGTCTGCCCTTCATTCAAAATTCTAATTTTTCATGTCTCTCCTTCCCCCATCTCATTTATTGCTTCTCATTACATGTCATGCATTCTCATATCTTTGAATATCGCATCAACGAAGACTAATAAAATCTCAGGCCTTACATTTCTCCCCCTCTAAGAAATGATTTTGTCCTCGAAATCGCAGGCCATCAATCATATCATAAATGAAAAACAATATAATCAAAAGCTGAATAAATACTCACATCATGTAAACAACTCGGGATATCTCTGTCGCATATCTGCTTCTGTCTCCCAAGTCGTTTCTTTAGTGCCATGACGACTCCACTGGACTTTCACTAGTGGAATAGTCTTCGTTCTGAGCTGTTTTTCTTTTCGATCAAGAATCTGTATCGGTTGCTCAGTATAACTCAAAGTCTGATCAAGCTCAGCTTCGTCAGGCTGAATGACATGAGAAGCATCAGGCATATATCTACGCAGCATCGATACATGAAATACGCCATGTATTCAGATAGAGAAGGAGAAAGAACTAGTCGATAGGCTCGATCACCAATCTTTTCAAGTATCTCATAAGGACCGATGTATCTAGGAGACAACTTACCGCGTTTGCCAAATCTGACAACGCCTCTGAAAGGAGAAATCTTCCAAAACACTCTGTCTCCTTGTTCAAATACTAGCGGTCTACGTCTGATATTGGCATACTTGGCTTGCCTATCCTGTGCTGTCTTCATCCTCTTCTGAATTATCTTTACTTTCTCAGTCATTTCACGAATCATATCAGGCCCAAGTTCTGGTACCTCAAATATATCATCTCAATATAGAGGAGATCTGCACTTCTTGCCATATAACGCTTCAAACGGTGCCATCTCTATGCTCGTTTGATAGCTGTTGTTGTACGAGAATTCACACAACGGTAGTGAATCTTGCCAACTAGTGCCGAAATCTAGCACTACAGCTCTCAACATGTCCTCTAAAGTCTGGATAGTCCGCTCTGACTGTCCGTTGGTCTGGGGATGATAGGCAGTACTCAGGTGCAATGTCGTACCTAAAGCCTGCTGCAAACTGTGCCAAAAGTGTGAAGTGAATCGTGGATCACGATCTGATACGATAGACTTCGGCACACCATGCAATCTGATTACCTCTCTGACATACAACTCTGCCATCTGATCGTGTCGATATGTCATTCTATATGGAATAAAACACGTTGATTTGGTTAATCTGTCAATAATGACCCAAATCGCGTCACAGCCCCGGGATGATCGAGGTAACTTTGTCACGAAATCCATGGAAATATGATCCCATTTCCATTCTGGAATAGATAGGCTCTGAAGTAAACCTCCAGGCTTCTTTCTCTCAGCCTTCATCTGTTGGCAATTTAAACACTTAGACACAAATTCGGCAATGTCTGACTTCATCTGTTTCCACCAGAACTGTGTCTTTAGATCGTTGTACATCTTCCTGCCACCAGGATGAATACTGAACCGACTACAGTGCGCTTCTGACATAATCTGTTGTTTCAATTCTGGTACATCTGGCACTACAAGACGGTTATTCACGTACAGAACATAATCATGTACCTGATATTCTGACTGATGTCCTGATCTGACCATCTGAATCGACTTCTGAACATTCTGGTCTGTTCTTTGTGCCTCTTTAATCCTCATAATCAAATCTGGCTCAACTTGAATCGAAGAAAGTCTCAGCGGTCTACTATCTGTATCAAATGCTAAACCAGACAAACAGCAATCTTTAACTAAATTCGAAACACCTATCGTCGATAAGGATAGGGCACATACCTTTCGACTCAAGGCATCTGCTGCTGCATTTGACTTCCCTGGATAGTACTTGATCTCGAAATCAAAATCTTTCAACAAATCGAGCCATCTACGCTGTCTCATATTCAATTCTGATTGAGAAAACCGATACTTCAGGCTCTTGTGATCATAGTAGATCTCAAATTTCTCGCCATAAAGATAGTGACGCCAGATCTTCAATGCAAAAACAATAGCCGCCAATTCAAGATCATGAATGGGGTATCGAATCTCGTGTGGCTTCAGCTGTCTAGAGGCATAAGCAATCACATGACCTCGCTGCATAAGAACACATCCTAGCCCTCTGTGGGATGCATCACAATATACAACGAAGTTGCCAGTACCTGAAGGAATCATCAAGACAGGTGCACTGGTCAGCCTCTTCTTCAACTCTAGAAAGCTAGACTCACAATCCTCATACCACACAAACGGTGCATTCTTCTGTTTCAACTGGGTAATCGATCGGTTTCGCAATACTGGAGAAATCTTTAATGAATCGTCTATAGTATCCTGCCAGACCCATGAAACTGCGTATCTCTGGCACAGAAGTCGGTCTCGGCCAACTGATCACAGCTTCAACTTTACTCGGATCTAAAGAAATACAATCTCCAGATATGATATGACCCAAGAAGACAACCTGTCTCAGCCAAAACTCACACTTTGACAGTTTAGCAAATAATCTTTCATTTCTCATTGTTTGCAACACAATTCTCAAATGATTGGCATGTTCATTCAGATTCTTAGAATAAACCAAGATATCATGAATAAAAACGATCACAAACTCATCCAAATACCTCTGAAAGACACGGTTCATCAACCCCATAAACACCGCTGGAGCATTCGTTAAACCAAAAGGCATGACAACAAACTCATAATGTCCATACCCGGTTCGGAATGCTGTCTTCGGTATATCAGCATCTCTAACTCTCAGCTGGTGATATCCAGATCTCAAATCGATCTTGGAATAAACAGAGAATTCCTGCAACTGATCAAATAAATCATCGATACGAGGCAATGGATATTTGTTCTTTATCGTCGCCTTATTCAGTTGCCGGTAGTCGATACACAATCTCATTGAACCGTCTTTCTTTCGTACAAAAAGTACTGGAGCGCCCCAAGGAGATACACTAGGTCTGATATATCCCTTGGCTAGAAGATCTTCTAGTTGTGCTTTCAGTTCTTTCAACTCTATAGGTGCCATTCTATACGGAGTTCTCGAAATAGGAACGGTACCTGGAATAAGATCAATGCTAAAATCTACCTCTCGAGCTGGAGGTAACCCTGGGATTTCGTCAGGAAATACATCTGAAAACTCCCGTACTACTGGCAAATCTGCCAATGCCGGGCTCGATTTCTGTAGGTCTACAGAATAAATAAGGAACCCATCTGCTCCTTTCTGCAACAATCTACTCATAGTCAAAGCAGACACTAAGGGAATCCGAGATCTGGAACCCTTACCGTAGAATTTCCACTTTTCTGTCATTTCAGGTCTGAATCTGACAATCTTGTAAAAACAGTCTACGGTGGCTCTGTACTTGGTTAACATGTCAATCCCGACAATACAATCAAAATCAGATAAACCAAGTACAACACAGTCTAAATCAATCTCATGTCCCTCAAACTGTAGTATACACTGTATAACTGAAGTCACATATATCAAACCACTTCCCAATGGAGAAGAAATAGACACTACAACAGACAATGACTCGACAGGCAATGCATGTATCAATGCAAAACGTTCTGATATGAATGTATGGGATGCATCTGTGTCTATCAACACATATGCAGGATAACCGCAAAGAAAACAGTTACCTGCAATCACATCGTCTGGTGCATCTTGGGGTTGCTCTTCCGTCAATGCAAACACCTGAGCCTGTTGTCTGGGAGGTTGGCTCACTGTCTGGCTACCTCTGGCTCTAGGCTGGGACTGTGTAGGCGTGGGCTGGAAGGAATGGACAGACGAAGCTTGCCTCTCAAGCTGAGTCACTGATGTTGATGACCCTACACTCTGAAATCTCTGGGCACCTCTCTGGGGACAAACTCTGGCGAAATGTCCCTGTTGCTTACATATGTTGCATCTGCCCATCACTCCCTGACACTGCTCTGTGGCATGTCAACATCCACAAGTAGTGCAATACATACCTGTCACATCTGTACTCTGGCCAGGACCTCTCTGTCTTGACCCACTGGAGCTCGACGAACTGCTCCCTGATCTCTTAAACTGCTTACCCTTAACTTTCAAAGAATCTTTCTTGCCACTACTACTGCTTCCACTATCAAATCGAGGAGGAGGTGGTGGAAACTGGGCGGCAGGCTGTGGCGGTCTCTGACTCTGAGCACTATAAGAAGCTCCTCGCTGCCTGATCAAGCCAGCCTCTGCTCCCTTTGCTCGGTTCAGTGCATCAGAAAAGGTGTTGGGTCGTCCCGTGTTCACAAAAGTAAAAATATCCGGGTTCAAACCGTTGATGAACTGGTCCGCACCCGCTTCGTCATTTCCCGTCACGTGTGGCGCAAATCGGAGCAAAGAAGAAAACTTGGCAACATACTCTTCTATGTTTCACTGCCCCTGTCTCAAATTGGCAAATTCGGCCCCTTTGTCTTTTCGATACGACACTGGAAAGAAACGTTGATAAAATTCATCTTTAAATACTTTCCAAGTAATATTGATACCTCTATGCTCCAGGGCTCGTTTCGTTGTAAGCCACCAACATTTTGCCACTTCGTGTAATTGATGCCCAATCAACTTCACTCTCCGTTCGTCTGTATAAGCAAGAGATTCAAATAACGTCTCTATATCGTCTAACCAGCTCTCACAATCCAATGCATTTTCTGTGCCCTTCAAGGTAGGTGGATGGAATGATTGAAACCTCTTCAACAAAGTCTCCATTGGTGTCGCAGTAACATCCATCTGAGTACCTGACGTACTACCTTGTTCTAGCACTTGACCTGCAGCTGGTTGTTGTATTCTTCTAGGCGGCATATCTGATTATCAAACAGATTAGTATACAATCTATACAATATGTCTCAGCCCTCCTCTGATCATATACCTCTGATCCAGAATCGGTTCTGATTTAGTCTTTACAAGTACATGCTGTAAATCAATTCAGATAACAATACAACATGTAATAGGGAAAGCAATAAATCATGCTAGCACATCAAAAGCAAGGAAGGAGACTTGATCTACCCCGCTCATTTTATTCTATCTCAGTCTACAGAAACTACAGTTCTGATACCACCTGTTGTGGGGACGCGGGCTCTAACTCAATTCTTTTCGGGATTAATCGGATCTTTATTCAAAAATGTGGGTCAAAATTTTGCTTTTTAATTCAAATGTATATAAACAGCACAAGATAGATCTTCATTTTATTTCAATAAACATAATTACATGTCTTGTTCTAATACATTCATATAAACCAGTGTTTAATACAAACTACAACCACAAGTAGTACAAGTCTAGTAGAAACAACTAGTAATCTTCTGCGCCCGAAGTCACCACGCTATCTCGAACTCATCTCTGTCGTGACCCAGATCCTGCCCCACCTGTTGTTATGCACACATACAGACATAACAACAGCCGGAAACTCCGGTGAGAACAAATCCCAATAGAAAACATGTATGCATGCTAATACATAATCATAAATCATGCATGAAAGCAATAACAATGGGTTCCATAGTCTATGAAACCAATCTATATGAGCATACAATTCAAATCAAATCATGTCTTGACTCGACTCGACTCTACTCTAGGGATCCCGGTGTGAATAAGACGTCACGGTCTGTCACCTGCCCTCCCAATCGGGGTAACTGTACGTCTTATTCCTAGACTTTGGCCCTGTCTGTATCGAATGTCTACAATCGGAATGAATCTGATCCGAAGCGTCGATAACACCGAACGTCTAGTTTGGCAAGTCTGCCAATGACTCTCCTATCTCAAATGCTTGAATATAACTCTATAAACAAGGCATCATCATATCAAGAGATTTAAATATAATTCTATAGACAGATCAAAATCATATCAAAAGATAGACAACAATTCTAGTATGTGATTTGGTTGGGAAACTCAAATTGAATCTCATTTGAGTTGTGTCTTCCCCAAACAAAACATGAATTATACCTTTCGTCGCACAATGTCTGTCGATGTCGAAGTCTCGATGACGACTCTGTCAATATCAAATCTGAAATGGAAATGTTGATACGTATTCTATCAATCTCTAATCCCAATCAACACATATCCAATTCAATACTTGACCTCACTGTACCAAGACGAGTCTTTCCAGCGTGCTTATGTCCTCACTCACACACACCCTAGGAAACTTCTCAGGAGGTCACCCATCCCAAAATTTTCCCAAGTCAAGCACGCTTAACTTTGAAGTTCTTATGTGATGAGCTACCGAAAAGAAGATGCATCTTCGTGATATGAGTAGTACATCTCAAATCTTTTAAGCTCTTTTCAACTGTACATTCCATTACATTGAACAGTATCGGAATCCCTCTCATTCCGGTGTGGGATCGGTTCATTCATGTTCCCTTCACCTAGAAGCCTGCCAGGAACCGCTCATTGTCCGTGCAACCTCATGGCACCGCGATCACCCCCCGCCCTCTTCGGCCCCGGGCCTCACACGAGGTGTTGGTTCATGGTCCTTAGGCTTGGATTGAAAGGGTGAATGATTAAGTTAGTGAATTTTTGTGAATTTTCAAATACAGAGGCTACCCGGACCCCGACACGGAGTCCGTGTCCTTTTTCTTTCAAAAATACGACATTCCAGTGCCTACCCGGACCCGTACACGGACCCCTACACGGGGTCCGTGTACACCCCGATCTAAATAAAAAAATTATTTTTTTTAAATATGAATATAAAGTATAGGATTTGCTTTTTGGGTATGAATATAAAATATATGATTTGTTTTGGGGTTCCATATCATGGTTTTGTAAGATTAAACGAGGTCAAGTCCCGAGTGATCTAGAATGTCATAAGCTATTTATTTACTTCGGTAGTGAGCACAAGTACATACGTCTAAGTTATGAAAGATAAGGGTTTGAACTCACTTTAGTATGTGCTGCAGTGGCCCCAAGCGAGATCCAACGAATCCGTCAACGCCAAGTAAGTATGTTCGACGTGCAAAAGAATATACTTTTAAGATTTTGAGGCATGCTAAATGTCTTGTGACCAAATTATGTATGAGATTGGAAAGCGGTAAAGTATGACTAGAGACCAATCCACCCCGTTAAATTATGAACGGGTTTAGATCAGTATTGGAAAGCGGTAAAGTATGACCAGGGACAAATTCACCCGTTAAATTATGAACGGGGATCTCATGTATGTGGCAGTGGATCTCCCCTGTCAGCCCAGTACTGTGGTTTAGTTTGATCATGCGTATTTATGTATGAGTCACTTGTTTTGAAACATGCCTACACGCAAAATGATGTTATGTATGCTCAAGTATGTATGATGCAAGTATGTTTAAGAAAATTCTTATAATGATGGCACGTCAACATTTATGCTACTACGTTCATGTTTCAAGTATGTTTATGCTATTACGCTCAATTTTCAGTATGTACGTTCTATTTTAAAGCTGCATGTGATCTTATTACGTAGTACTCCTTACTTTCAGTTTATACATGTTGAGTTTTTAGACTCACTAGACTTGATCGATGCATGTGAGGATGAATTTGAGGAGACGAGAAGTGAGGACCAGTGAGCTGGCTTGAACTGAGCGGGAGGCTAAACCCGAGGACCGCCCATGTTTTAAGATTTTATGCATGACGATTTTTAATACTCTGATTTTACGTTTTGGTTTATGATGTCTAAACAAGTATTTTTCTTTAGCAAACTTTATATGTGATCTATCTTATTGCAAATACTTTTTGTTGGATAGTTAATTTATGATCACAATTTGAAAGTTTATTTTATATTTAAGAAAATTTTTATTTTTCCGCAAATTTCAAGTAGTTCAAAAATTACGCTACGTTACAGTTGGTATCAGAGTGGTGTTCTTGTAAAGGGTTATGCCTACTACCAGTTGCGAGAAGCTCACGAAGCCACACCTCAAGTCTGCAAATTTTAAAGTTTTGAATTATGTTATGTATTAAGAATTAAGTCATGATTTCAGCATGTCATGTTTCGAGTTCAAATTAGATGCATCTTATGCTATTGATATTATGTTCATGCATGCATATTGGGTTTACGTGTTGGGTAAATTGTTGGAACAGTATGCCTCCTAGACTCATAATTAACCGGGAAGCTAGGGATGAGGATATAGAGGCTCGAGAGGAGGGGAGAGACGCTCCACCTCCTCCACCGCCAGATATGCATGCACAGATGCTTGCAGGAATTACTCAGTGCTTTGCACAGTTTGCGGGGAACCAGGCGACAGTGGATGCAGGGGCTAGGCCTAGACCAGAGGCGGTGTATGAGAGGTTTAGGAGGATGATTCCTAAGGAGTTCTCGGGGACTACTGACCCGATGATAGCTGAAGGATGAATTAAGTCCATCGAGGTGATTTTCGCATTTATGGAACTGCAAGACGTAGATAGGGTCAGATCTGCCACGTTCCTTCTGACAGGGAATGACAGAATTTGGTGGGATAGTGCGTTAGTGTCAATGAACTAGCAGACACTGACGTGGAACGGTTTCAAGGAGGTCTTCTACTCCAAATACTTCACTGAGGAAGTACGATCCAGATTGACAAGGGAGTTTATGACGCTGCGGCAGGGAGACAATAGCGTGGCTGACTTTGTCAGGAAGTTCGAAAAGGGGTTTCACTTTGTGCCCTTGATAGCTAATGATGCCCAGGGAAAGCTGATGCATTTTATGGACGGTTTGCGGCCGATCTTACGTCGCGATGTGAGAGTTATTGGTCCTACTACCTATTCCGTTGCCGTATCTAAAGCCTTGGCGGCAGAGCAGGACCAAAGGGATATTGAGAGTGATAAGCAGGGCAAGAGGCCCTATCAGGAACCGCAGCAACAGCGACCTCAGTTCATGAGGCCATTCCAGGGACAGCCAGGGAAAAAGCCACTTCAAGGACCGCCGAAAGGCAAGGGTCCTATCCCACGACAGCAGGCCCCTCAGAGGCCGGAATACCAGTGTGCCCGAAGTGCAACCGCCTGCACCCGGGACAGTGTCTATATGGGTCGGGCAAGTGCTTAAAATGTGGAACTAGTGACCACATGTTAAAGGAGTGCCCACAGTGGAGGCAGCCAACCAAGGGGAGAGTGTTCGTCATGCGTGCTCAGGAGGCAAACCCAGACACGACAATATTGACCGGTAAACTTATTTAATTAAGCACCGCATTATTCTTGCTACGCATGTTTTGAATTTTATTTGGGATTATTAGTGTGCTAGTTAATATTTTGGTGACTTGGGATAGAAATTTTCTGCTAGGCTTGAGGTTAAGGTTAGAACTTTTGGATATAAGTTTTGTGTTGTACTATCGTCTCTCAGGGAATATTTTTATAAAGAGAGTATTCACGAAGGCCTTGATAGATTCAGGGGCCACCCACTCCCTTATTTCGGAGTCGTTCGCTAGTCACCTGGACGTCAAGTCTATTGGACTCGACGTGAGCTACTCAGTGACAGTCCCATAAGGAGAAGAATTATCAGCTACTAGTGTGGTCAGAGACATCGATCTAGAACTGCAGGCCCACCTAGTGTATGCCGATTTGATTGTGCTGCCAATGCCAGAGTTTGATATCATTTTGGGAATGGACTGGCTGATGAAGAATAGAGTTCTTATCGATTTCCAGAAAAGGTCAGTGTTGGTAAGACCTTTGAGCTTGGAACAATTTCTATTTTAGCCAACGAGATGGAGGAGTTTCCCTCGCATGATCTCTAGCATGCAGGCGTGGAGACTTAAGCACAAAGGGTGTCAGGCTTTCTTGACCAGTGTTATTTCTGCACCTGACGTACGCACTCCGTCATTAACTGATGTGCCAGTAGTCAGAGATTTTCCCGACGTCTTTCCAGATGACGTCACAGGCCTTCCACCAGAGAAAGAAGTGGAGTTTTCAATTGATCTTTTGCCAGGCACCGTGCCAATCTCTAAGGCACCGTACCGGTTAGCTCCAGCTGAGATGTTAGAGCTCAAGCAGCAGATTCAGGAGTTCCTAGACAAAGAATTCATCTGCCCTAGTTTCTCACCATGGGATGCACTAATGCTCTTTGTGAAGAAGAAAGACGGGAGCATGAGGCTGTGTATCGATTACCGAGAACTGAACAAGGTAATGATCAAGAATAAATACCCACTTCCAAGGATCGAGGACTTGTTCGATCAGTTGCAGGGAGCTACAGTGTTCTCTAAGATAGATCTTCGATCATGGTATCATCAACTGAAGGTAAAGGATGCATATGTTCATAAGACAGCTTTCAGAACTAGATATGGGCATTACGAGTTTTTAGTGATGTCGTTTGGACTGACGAATGCTCCAGCAATTTTTATGGACTTGATGAATCGAGTATTTCAGCCCTACCTAGACCAGTTCGTCATAGTGTTCATTGACGATATTCTCATTTACTCGAAGACCCGCAAGGAGCACAGTCAACACCTGAGTACAGTTTTGCAGGTTTTGCAGAGTCGCAAGTTGCTTGCGAAATTCAGTAATTGTGAATTCTGGTTGGAGAAGGTAGCATTTTTGGGTCATATAATATCTAGCAGTGGAATTGAGGTGGATCCAGCTAAGGTAGCAGCAGTTAAGGAATGAGTTGAACCGAAGAATGATCAGAGATCCGCAGTTTTCTAGGCTTAGTAGGCTACTACAGGAAATTTATTCAGGAATTTTCTTCTATCGCAGTGCCACTCACTTTATTGATCAAGAAGAATGCAAAATTCATCCGGGGAAAGCTAATGTTGTGGCAGATGCTTTGAGCAGAAAAGTTGCAGTCATAGTACAGTTGACAGTGCAGAGATCTCTTCACTCAGAGGTTCAAAGATTTGGACTAGAGGTTTATCCTAAGGGCAGAGCTCCTAAGCTGTCTAATCTGACAGTTCAATCTTCGTTGCTAGACCGAATTCGTGCTGGTCAGCCTTCAGATGAACAATTACAGAAATGGAGATTGAAGGATGAGGCCAAGGGCACCTGTGGGGACCCGGGCTCTAACTCAATTCTTTTCGGGATTAATCGGATCTTTATTCAAAAATGTGGGTCAAAATTTTGCTTTTTAATTCAAATGTATATAAACAGCACAAGATAGTTCTTCATTTTATTTCAATAAACATAATTACATGTCTTGTTCTAATACATTCATATAAACCAGTATTTAATACAAACTACAACCACAAGTAGTATAAGTCTAGTAGAAACAACTAGTAATCTTCTGCGCCCGAAGTCACCACGCTATCTCGAACTCATCTCTGTCGTGACCCAGATCCTGTCCCATCTGTTGTTATGCACACATACAGACATAACAACAGCCAAAAACTCCGGTGAGAACAAATCCTAGTATAAAACATGTATGCATGCTAATACATAATCATAAATCATGCATGAAAGCAATAACAATGGGTTCCATAGTCTATGAAACCAATCTATATGAGCATGCAATTCAAATCAAATCATGTCTTGACTCGACTCGACTCTACTCTAGGGATCCCGGTGTGAATAAGACGTCACTGTCTGTTACCTACCCTCCCAATCGGGGTAAATGTACGTCTTATTCCTAGACTTCGGCCCTGTCTGTATCGAATGTCTCTAATCGGATTGAATCTGATCCGAAGCGTCGATACCACCGAACGTCTAGTTTGGCAAGTCTGCCAATGACTCTCCTATCTCAAATGCTTGAATATAACTCTATAAACAAGGCATCATCATATCAAGAGATTTAAATATAATTCTATAGACAGATCAAAATCATATCAAAAGATAGACAACAGTTCTAGTATGTGATTTGGTTGGGAAACTCAAATTTAATCTCATTTGAGTTGTGTCTTCCCCAAACAAAACATGAATTATACCTTTCGTCACACAATGTCTGTCGATGTCGAAGTCTCGATGACGACTCTGTCAATATCAAATCTGAAATGGAAATGTTGATACGTATTCTATCAATCTCTAATCCCAATCAACACATATCCAATTCAATACTTGACCTCGGTACCATTTGACGGCATAACGACGTAATTTCTCAATACCGGTCAATTTCATAACAATAACAATTACAAGAATCATGTTTCCACGTCATAATCAATATCATAACCATTTCAAATTCTGAAAATATGCATAAGTTCCACCCAATACATTCTGGAATGTCATATAAATCGCATACAATATCTGATAATAAATCTGTTCACGGTATTTCGGTTCCTAGCTACTCAAGAACACATATCTCAATTAAAATCACAATTTCTTCAACATGTAGATTTCGAAACATGCTATAATTGAACCATACTTACATCCTCTTGTAGCCTATGATGCAAGGAGCAAGAATCTATACTTGGAATGAAGTTTGGATGTGTAATTCTTTCAAAATCATAACCTTGAAGCATAAGGAATTGAAGCTTCTCCCCACTCTCTCTCGTTTCTCAGCTGATGGAAGTGGAGAGAAATGAATCAGCACATTTCTATATATATACCATGCCATGTGTCAACTTGAGAAACAAAGGTGGCTTTCTCGCATGCAGCACCGCGGGCGCGGTATCTTTCATGGCGCGGGTGCGGTCTGCCCTTCATTCAAAATTCTAATTTTTCATGTCTCTCCTTCCCCCATCTCATTTATTGCTTCTCATTACATGTCATGCATTCTCATATCTTTGAATATCGCATCAACGAAGACTAATAAAATCTCAGGCCTTACATTTCTCCCCCTCTAAGAAATGATTTTGTCCTCGAAATCGCAGGCCATCAATCATATCATAAATGAAAAACAATATAATCAAAAGCTGAATAAATACTCACATCATGTAAACAACTCGGGATATCTCTGTCGCATATCTGCTTCTGTCTCCCAAGTCGTTTCTTTAGTGCCATGACGACTCCACTGGACTTTCACTAGTGGAATAGTCTTCGTTCTGAGCTGTTTTTCTTTTCGATCAAGAATCTGTATCGGTTGCTCAGTATAACTCAAAGTCTGATCAAGCTCAGCTTCGTCAGGCTGAATGACATGAGAAGCATCAGGCATATATCTACGCAGCATCGATACATGAAATACGCCATGTATTCCAGATAGAGAAGGAGGAAGAACTAGTCGATAGGCTCGATCGCCAATCTTTTCAAGTATCTCATAAGGACCGATGTATCTAGGAGACAACTTACCGCGTTTGCCAAATCTGACAACGCCTCTGAAAGGAGAAATCTTCCAAAACACTCTGTCTCCTTGTTCAAATACTAGCGGTCTACGTCTGATATTGGCATACTTGGCTTGCCTATCCTGTGCTGTCTTCATCCTCTTCTGAATTATCTTTACTTTCTCAGTCATTTCACGAATCATATCAGGCCCAAGTTCTGGTACCTCAAATATATCATCTCAATATAGAGGAGATCTGCACTTCTTGCCATATAACGCTTCAAACGGTGCCATCTCTATGCTCGTTTGATAGCTGTTGTTGTACGAGAATTCACACAACGGTAGTGAATCTTGCCAACTAGTGCCGAAATCTAGCACTACAGCTCTCAACATGTCCTCTAAAGTCTGGATAGTCCGCTCTGACTGTCCGTTGGTCTGGGGATGATAGGCAGTACTCAGGTGCAATGTCGTACCTAAAGCCTGCTGCAAACTGTGCCAAAAGTGTGAAGTGAATCGTGGATCACGATCTGATACGATAGACTTCGGCACACCATGCAATCTGATTACCTCTCTGACATACAACTCTGCCATCTGATCGTGTCGATATGTCATTCTATATGGAATAAAACACGTTGATTTGGTTAATCTGTCAATAATGACCCAAATCGCGTCACAGCCCCGGGATGATCGAGGTAACTTTGTCACGAAATCCATGGAAATATGATCCCATTTCCATTCTGGAATAGATAGGCTCTGAAGTAAACCTCCAGGCTTCTTTCTCTCAGCCTTCATCTGTTGGCAATTTAAACACTTAGACACAAATTCGGCAATGTCTGACTTCATCTGTTTCCACCAGAACTGTGTCTTTAGATCGTTGTACATCTTCCTGCCACCAGGATGAATACTGAACCGACTACAGTGCGCTTCTGACATAATCTGTTGTTTCAATTCTGGTACATCTGGCACTACAAGACGGTTATTCACGTACAGAACATAATCATGTACCTGATATTCTGACTGATGTCCTGATCTGACCATCTGAATCGACTTCTGAACATTCTGGTCTGTTCTTTGTGCCTCTTTAATCCTCATAATCAAATCTGGCTCAACTTGAATCGAAGAAAGTCTCAGCGGTCTACTATCTGTATCAAATGCTAAACCAGACAAACAGCAATCTTTAACTAAATTCGAAACACCTATCGTCGATAAGGATAGGGCACATACCTTTCGACTCAAGGCATCTGCTGCTGCATTTGACTTCCCTGGATAGTACTTGATCTCGCAATCAAAATCTTTCAACAAATCGAGCCATCTACGCTGTCTCATATTCAATTCTGATTGAGAAAACCGATACTTCAGGCTCTTGTGATCATAGTAGATCTCAAATTTCTCGCCATAAAGATAGTGACGCCAGATCTTCAATGCAAAAACAATAGCCGCCAATTCAAGATCATGAATGGGGTATCGAATCTCGTGTGGCTTCAGCTGTCTAGAGGCATAAGCAATCACATGACCTCGCTGCATAAGAACACATCCTAGCCCTCTGTGGGATGCATCACAATATACAACGAAGTTGCCAGTACCTGAAGGAATCATCAAGACAGGTGCACTGGTCAGCCTCTTCTTCAACTCTAGAAAGCTAGACTCACAATCCTCATACCACACAAACGGTGCATTCTTCTGTTTCAACTGGGTAATCGATCGGTTTCGCAATACTGGAGAAATCTTTAATGAATCGTCTATAGTATCCTGCCAGACCCATGAAACTGCGTATCTCTGGCACAGAAGTCGGTCTCGGCCAACTGATCACAGCTTCAACTTTACTCGGATCTAAAGAAATACAATCTCCAGATATGATATGACCCAAGAAGACAACCTGTCTCAGCCAAAACTCACACTTTGACAGTTTAGCAAATAATCTTTCATTTCTCATTGTTTGCAACACAATTCTCAAATGATTGGCATGTTCATTCAGATTCTTAGAATAAACCAAGATATCATGAATAAAAACGATCACAAACTCATCCAAATACCTCTGAAAGACACGGTTCATCAACCCCATAAACACCGCTGGAGCATTCGTTAAACCAAAAGGCATGACAACAAACTCATAATGTCCATACCCGGTTCGGAATGCTGTCTTCGGTATATCAGCATCTCTAACTCTCAGCTGGTGATATCCAGATCTCAAATCGATCTTGGAATAAACAGAGAATTCCTGCAACTGATCAAATAAATCATCGATACGAGGCAATGGATATTTGTTCTTTATCGTCGCCTTATTCAGTTGCCGGTAGTCGATACACAATCTCATTGAACCGTCTTTCTTTCGTACAAAAAGTACTGGAGCGCCCCAAGGAGATACACTAGGTCTGATATATCCCTTGGCTAGAAGATCTTCTAGTTGTGCTTTCAGTTCTTTCAACTCTATAGGTGCCATTCTATACGGAGTTCTCGAAATAGGAACGGTACCTGGAATAAGATCAATGCTAAAATCTACCTCTCGAGCTGGAGGTAACCCTGGGATTTCGTCAGGAAATACATCTGAAAACTCCCGTACTACTGGCAAATCTGCCAATGCCGGGCTCGATTTCTGTAGGTCTACAGAATAAATAAGGAACCCATCTGCTCCTTTCTGCAACAATCTACTCATAGTCAAAGCAGACACTAAGGGAATCCGAGATCTGGAACCCTTACCGTAGAATTTCCACTTTTCTGTCATTTCAGGTCTGAATCTGACAATCTTGTAAAAACAGTCTACGGTGGCTCTGTACTTGGTTAACATGTCAATCCCGACAATACAATCAAAATCAGATAAACCAAGTACAACACAGTCTAAATCAATCTCATGTCCCTCAAACTGTAGTATACACTGTATAACTGAAGTCACATATATCAAACCACTTCCCAATGGAGAAGAAATAGACACTACAACAGACAATGACTCGACAGGCAATGCATGTATCAATGCAAAACGTTCTGATATGAATGTATGGGATGCATCTGTGTCTATCAACACATATGCAGGATAACCGCAAAGAAAACAGTTACCTGCAATCACATCGTCTGGTGCATCTTGGGGTTGCTCTTCCGTCAATGCAAACACCTGAGCCTGTTGTCTGGGAGGTTGGCTCACTGTCTGGCTACCTCTGGCTCTAGGCTGGGACTGTGTAGGCGTGGGCTGGAAGGAATGGACAGACGAAGCTTGCCTCTCAAGCTGAGTCACTGATGTTGATGACCCTACACTCTGAAATCTCTGGGCACCTCTCTGGGGACAAACTCTGGCGAAATGTCCCTGTTGCTTACATATGTTGCATCTGTCCATCACTCCCTGACACTGCTCTGTGGCATGTCAACATCCACAAGTAGTGCAATACATACCTGTCACATCTGTACTCTGGCCAGGACCTCTCTGTCTTGACCCACTGGAGCTCGACGAACTGCTCCCTGATCTCTTAAACTGCTTACCCTTAACTTTCAAAGAATCTTTCTTGCCACTACTACTGCTTCCACTATCAAATCGAGGAGGAGGTGGTGGAAACTGGGCGGCAGGCTGTGGCGGTCTCTGACTCTGAGCACTATAAGAAGCTCCTCGCTGCCTGATCAAGCCAGCCTCTGCTCCCTTTGCTCGGTTCAGTGCATCAGAAAAGGTGTTGGGTCGTCCCGTGTTCACAAAAGTAAAAATATCCGGGTTCAAACCGTTGATGAACTGGTCCGCACCCGCTTCGTCATTTCCCGTCACGTGTGGCGCAAATCGGAGCAAAGAAGAAAACTTGGCAACATACTCTTCTATGTTTCACTGCCCCTGTCTCAAATTGGCAAATTCGGCCCCTTTGTCTTTTCGATACGACACTGGAAAGAAACGTTGATAAAATTCATCTTTAAATACTTTCCAAGTAATATTGATACCTCTATGCTCCAGGGCTCGTTTCGTTGTAAGCCACCAACATTTTGCCACTTCGTGTAATTGATGCCCAATCAACTTCACTCTCCGTTCGTCTGTATAAGCAAGAGATTCAAATAACGTCTCTATATCGTCTAACCAGCTCTCACAATCCAATGCATTTTCTGTGCCCTTCAAGGTAGGTGGATGGAATGATTGAAACCTCTTCAACAAAGTCTCCATTGGTGTCGCAGTAACATCCATCTGAGTACCTGACGTACTACCTTGTTCTAGCACTTGACCTGCAGCTGGTTGTTGTATTCTTCTAGGCGGCATATCTGATTATCAAACAGATTAGTATACAATCTATACAATATGTCTCAGCCCTCCTCTGATCATATACCTCTGATCCAGAATCGGTTCTGATTTAGTCTTTACAAGTACATGCTGTAAATCAATTCAGATAACAATACAACATGTAATAGGGAAAGCAATAAATCATGCTAGCACATCAAAAGCAAGGAAGGAGACTTGATCTACCCCGCTCATTTTATTCTATCTCAGTCTACAGAAACTACAGTTCTGATACCACCTGTTGTGGGGACGCGGGCTCTAACTCAATTCTTTTCGGGATTAATCGGATCTTTATTCAAAAATGTGGGTCAAAATTTTGCTTTTTAATTCAAATGTATATAAACAGCACAAGATAGATCTTCATTTTATTTCAATAAACATAATTACATGTCTTGTTCTAATACATTCATATAAACCAGTGTTTAATACAAACTACAACCACAAGTAGTACAAGTCTAGTAGAAACAACTAGTAATCTTCTGCGCCCGAAGTCACCACGCTATCTCGAACTCATCTCTGTCGTGACCCAGATCCTGCCCCACCTGTTGTTATGCACACATACAGACATAACAACAGCCGGAAACTCCGGTGAGAACAAATCCCAATAGAAAACATGTATGCATGCTAATACATAATCATAAATCATGCATGAAAGCAATAACAATGGGTTCCATAGTCTATGAAACCAATCTATATGAGCATACAATTCAAATCAAATCATGTCTTGACTCGACTCGACTCTACTCTAGGGATCCCGGTGTGAATAAGACGTCACGGTCTGTCACCTACCCTCCCAATCGGGGTAACTGTACGTCTTATTCCTAGACTTTGGCCCTGTCTGTATCGAATGTCTACAATCGGAATGAATCTGATCCGAAGCGTCGATAACACCGAACGTCTAGTTTGGCAAGTCTGCCAATGACTCTCCTATCTCAAATGCTTGAATATAACTCTATAAACAAGGCATCATCATATCAAGAGATTTAAATATAATTCTATAGACAGATCAAAATCATATCAAAAGATAGACAACAATTCTAGTATGTGATTTGGTTGGGAAACTCAAATTGAATCTCATTTGAGTTGTGTCTTCCCCAAACAAAACATGAATTATACCTTTCGTCGCACAATGTCTGTCGATGTCGAAGTCTCGATGACGACTCTGTCAATATCAAATCTGAAATGGAAATGTTGATACGTATTCTATCAATCTCTAATCCCAATCAACACATATCCAATTCAATACTTGACCTCACTGTACCAAGACGAGTCTTTCCAGCGTGCTTATGTCCTCACTCACACACACCCTAGGAAACTTCTCAGGAGGTCACCCATCCCAAAATTTTCCCAAGTCAAGCACGCTTAACTTTGAAGTTCTTATGTGATGAGCTACCGAAAAGAAGATGCATCTTCGTGATATGAGTAGTACATCTCAAATCTTTTAAGCTCTTTTCAACTGTACATTCCATTACATTGAACAGTATCGGAATCCCTCTCATTCCGGTGTGGGATCGGTTCATTCATGTTCCCTTCACCTAGAAGCCTGCCAGGAACCGCTCATTGTCCGTGCAACCTCATGGCACCGCGATCACCCCCCGCCCTCTTCGGCCCCGGGCCTCACACGAGGTGTTGGTTCATGGTCCTTAGGCTTGGATTGAAAGGGTGAATGATTAAGTTAGTGAATTTTTGTGAATTTTCAAATACAGAGGCTACCCGGACCCCGACACGGAGTCCGTGTCCTTTTTCTTTCAAAAATACGACATTCCAGTGCCTACCCGGACCCGTACACGGACCCCTACACGGGGTCCGTGTACACCCCGATCTAAATAAAAAAATTATTTTTTTTAAATATGAATATAAAGTATAGGATTTGCTTTTTGGGTATGAATATAAAATATATGATTTGTTTTGGGGTTCCATATCATGGTTTTGTAAGATTAAACGAGGTCAAGTCCCGAGTGATCTAGAATGTCATAAGCTATTTATTTACTTCGGTAGTGAGCACAAGTACATACGTCTAAGTTATGAAAGATAAGGGTTTGAACTCACTTTAGTATGTGCTGCAGTGGTCCCAAGCGAGATCCAACGAATCCGTCAACGCCAAGTAAGTATGTTCGACGTGCAAAAGAATATACTTTTAAGATTTTGAGGCATGCTAAATGTCTTGTGACCAAATTATGTATGAGATTGGAAAGCGGTAAAGTATGACTAGAGACCAATCCACCCCGTTAAATTATGAACGGGTTTAGATCAGTATTGGAAAGCGGTAAAGTATGACCAGGGACAAATTCACCCGTTAAATTATGAACGGGGATCTCATGTATGTGGCAGTGGATCTCCCCTGTCAGCCCAGTACTGTGGTTTAGTTTGATCATGCGTATTTATGTATGAGTCACTTGTTTTGAAACATGCCTACACGCAAAATGATGTTATGTATGCTCAAGTATGTATGATGCAAGTATGTTTAAGAAAATTCTTATAATGATGGCACGTCAACATTTATGCTACTACGTTCATGTTTCAAGTATGTTTATGCTATTACGCTCAATTTTCAGTATGTACGTTCTATTTTAAAGCTGCATGTGATCTTATTACGTAGTACTCCTTACTTTCAGTTTATACATGTTGAGTTTTTAGACTCACTAGACTTGATCGATGCATGTGAGGATGAATTTGAGGAGACGAGAAGTGAGGACCAGTGAGCTGGCTTGAACTCAGCGGGAGGCTAAACCCGAGGACCGCCCATGTTTTAAGATTTTATGCATGACGATTTTTAATACTCTGATTTTACGTTTTGGTTTATGATGTCTAAACAAGTATTTTTCTTTAGCAAACTTTATATGTGATCTATCTTATTGCAAATACTTTTTGTTGGATAGTTAATTTATGATCACAATTTGAAAGTTTATTTTATATTTAAGAAAATTTTTATTTTTCCGCAAATTTCAAGTAGTTCAAAAATTACGCTACGTTACAGTTGGTATCAGAGTGGTGTTCTTGTAAAGGGTTATGCCTACTACCAGTTGCGAGAAGCTCACGAAGCCACACCTCAAGTCTGCAAATTTTAAAGTTTTGAATTATGTTATGTATTAAGAATTAAGTCATGATTTCAGCATGTCATGTTTCGAGTTCAAATTAGATGCATCTTATGCTATTGATATTATGTTCATGCATGCATATTGGGTTTACGTGTTGGGTAAATTGTTGGAACAGTATGCCTCCTAGACTCATAATTAACCGGGAAGCTAGGGATGAGGATATAGAGGCTCGAGAGGAGGGGAGAGACGCTCCACCTCCTCCACCGCCAGATATGCATGCACAGATGCTTGCAGGAATTACTCAGTGCTTTGCACAGTTTGCGGGGAACCAGGCGACAGTGGATGCAGGGGCTAGGCCTAGACCAGAGGCGGTGTATGAGAGGTTTAGGAGGATGATTCCTAAGGAGTTCTCGGGGACTACTGACCCGATGATAGCTGAAGGATGAATTAAGTCCATCGAGGTGATTTTCGCATTTATGGAACTGCAAGACGTAGATAGGGTCAGATCTGCCACGTTCCTTCTGACAGGGAATGACAGAATTTGGTGGGATAGTGCGTTAGTGTCAATGAACTAGCAGACACTGACGTGGAACGGTTTCAAGGAGGTCTTCTACTCCAAATACTTCACTGAGGAAGTACGATCCAGATTGACAAGGGAGTTTATGACGCTGCGGCAGGGAGACAATAGCGTGGCTGACTTTGTCAGGAAGTTCGAAAAGGGGTTTCACTTTGTGCCCTTGATAGCTAATGATGCCCAGGGAAAGCTGATGCATTTTATGGACGGTTTGCGGCCGATCTTACGTCGCGATGTGAGAGTTACTGGTCCTACTACCTATTCCGTTGCCGTATCTAAAGCCTTGGCGGCAGAGCAGGACCAAAAGGATATTGAGAGTGATAAGTAGGGCAAGAGGCCCTATCAGGAACCGCAGCAACAGCGACCTCAGTTCATGAGGCCATTCCAGGGACAGCCAGGGAAAAAGCCACTTCAAGGACCGCCGAAAGGCAAGGGTCCTATCCCACGACAGCAGGCCCCTCAGAGGCCGGAATACCAGTGTGCCCGAAGTGCAACCGCCTGCACCCGGGACAGTGTCTATATGGGTCGGGCAAGTGCTTAAAATGTGGAACTAGTGACCACATGTTAAAGGAGTGCCCACAGTGGAGGCAGCCAACCAAGGGGAGAGTGTTCGTCATGCGTGCTCAGGAGGCAAACCCAGACACGACAATATTGACCGGTAAACTTATTTAATTAAGCACCGCATTATTCTTGCTACGCATGTTTTGAATTTTATTTGGGATTATTAGTGTGCTAGTTAATATTTTGGTGACTTGGGATAGAAATTTTCTGCTAGGCTTGAGGTTAAGGTTAGAACTTTTGGATATAAGTTTTGTGTTGTACTATCGTCTCTCAGGGAATATTTTTATAAAGAGAGTATTCACGAAGGCCTTGATAGATTCAGGGGCCACCCACTCCCTTATTTCGGAGTCGTTCGCTAGTCACCTGGACGTCAAGTCTATTGGACTCGACGTGAGCTACTCAGTGACAGTCCCATAAGGAGAAGAATTATCAGCTACTAGTGTGGTCAGAGACATCGATCTAGAACTGCAGGCCCACCTAGTGTATGCCGATTTGATTGTGCTGCCAATGCCAGAGTTTGATATCATTTTGGGAATGGACTGGCTGATGAAGAATAGAGTTCTTATCGATTTCCAGAAAAGGTCAGTGTTGGTAAGACCTTTGAGCTTGGAACAATTTCTATTTTAGCCAACGAGATGGAGGAGTTTCCCTCGCATGATCTCTAGCATGCAGGCGCGGAGACTTAAGCACAAAGGGTGTCAGGCTTTCTTGACCAGTGTTATTTCTGCACCTGATGTACGCACTCCGTCATTAACTGATGTGCCAGTAGTCAGAGATTTTCCCGACGTCTTTCCAGATGACGTCACAGGCCTTCCACCAGAGAAAGAAGTGGAGTTTTCAATTGATCTTTTGCCAGGCACCGTGCCAATCTCTAAGGCACCGTACCGGTTAGCTCCAGCTGAGATGTTAGAGCTCAAGCAGCAGATTCAGGAGTTCCTAGACAAAGAATTCATCTGCCCTAGTTTCTCACCATGGGATGCACTAATGCTCTTTGTGAAGAAGAAAGACGGGAGCATGAGGCTGTGTATCGATTACCGAGAACTGAACAAGGTAATGATCAAGAATAAATACCCACTTCCAAGGATCGAGGACTTGTTCGATCAGTTGCAGGGAGCTACAGTGTTCTCTAAGATAGATCTTCGATCATGGTATCATCAACTGAAGGTAAAGGATGCATATGTTCATAAGACAGCTTTCAGAACTAGATATGGGCATTACGAGTTTTTAGTGATGTCGTTTGGACTGACGAATGCTCCAGCAATTTTTATGGACTTGATGAATCGAGTATTTCAGCCCTACCTAGACCAGTTCGTCATAGTGTTCATTGACGATATTCTCATTTACTCGAAGACCCGCAAGGAGCACAGTCAACACCTGAGTACAGTTTTGCAGGTTTTGCAGAGTCGCAAGTTGTTTGCGAAATTCAGTAATTGTGAATTCTGGTTGGAGAAGGTAGCATTTTTGGGTCATATAATATCTAGCAGTGGAATTGAGGTGGATCCAGCTAAGGTAGCAGCAGTTAAGGAATGAGTTGAACCGAAGAATGATCAGAGATCCGCAGTTTTCTAGGCTTAGTAGGCTACTACAGGAAATTTATTCAGGAATTTTCTTCTATCGCAGTGCCACTCACTTTATTGATCAAGAAGAATGCAAAATTCATCCGGGGAAAGCTAATGTTGTGGCAGATGCTTTGAGCAGAAAAGTTGCAGTCATAGTACAGTTGACAGTGCAGAGATCTCTTCACTCAGAGGTTCAAAGATTTGGACTAGAGGTTTATCCTAAGGGCAGAGCTCCTAAGCTGTCTAATCTGACAGTTCAATCTTCGTTGCTAGACCGAATTCGTGCTGGTCAGCCTTCAGATGAACAATTACAGAAATGGAGATTGAAGGATGAGGCCAAGGGCACCTGTGGGGACCCGGGCTCTAACTCAATTCTTTTCGGGATTAATCGGATCTTTATTCAAAAATGTGGGTCAAAATTTTGCTTTTTAATTCAAATGTATATAAACAGCACAAGATAGTTCTTCATTTTATTTCAATAAACATAATTACATGTCTTGTTCTAATACATTCATATAAACCAGTATTTAATACAAACTACAACCACAAGTAGTACAAGTCTAGTAGAAACAACTAGTAATCTTCTGCGCCCGAAGTCACCACGCTATCTCGAACTCATCTCTGTCGTGACCCAGATCCTGTCCCATCTGTTGTTATGCACACATACAGACATAAAAACAGCCAAAAACTCCGGTGAGAACAAATCCTAGTATAAAACATGTATGCATGCTAATACATAATCATAAATCATGCATGAAAGCAATAACAATGGGTTCCATAGTCTATGAAACCAATCTATATGAGCATGCAATTCAAATCAAATCATGTCTTGACTCGACTCGACTCTACTCTAGGGATCCCGGTGTGAATAAGACGTCACTGTCTGTTACCTACCCTCCCAATCGGGGTAAATGTACGTCTTATTCCTAGACTTCGGCCCTGTCTGTATCGAATGTCTCTAATCGGATTGAATCTGATCCGAAGCGTCGATACCACCGAACGTCTAGTTTGGCAAGTCTGCCAATGACTCTCCTATCTCAAATGCTTGAATATAACTCTATAAACAAGGCATCATCATATCAAGAGATTTAAATATAATTCTATAGACAGATCAAAATCATATCAAAAGATAGACAACAGTTCTAGTATGTGATTTGGTTGGGAAACTCAAATTTAATCTCATTTGAGTTGTGTCTTCCCCAAACAAAACATGAATTATACCTTTCGTCACACAATGTCTGTCGATGTCGAAGTCTCGATGACGACTCTGTCAATATCAAATCTGAAATGGAAATGTTGATACGTATTCTATCAATCTCTAATCCCAATCAACACATATCCAATTCAATACTTGACCTCGGTACCATTTGACGGCATAACGACGTAATTTCTCAATACCGGTCAATTTCATAACAATAACAATTACAAGAATCATGTTTCCACGTCATAATACATATCATAACCATTTCAAATTCTGAAAATATGCATAAGTTCCACCCAATACATTCTGGAATGTCATATAAATCGCATACAATATCTGATAATAAATTTGTTCACGGTATTTCGGTTCCTAGCTACTCAAGAACACATATCTCAATTAAAATCACAATTTCTTCAACATGTAGATTTCGAAACATGCTATAATTGAACCATACTTACATCCTCTTGTAGCCTATGATGCAAGGAGCAAGAATCTATACTTGGAATGAAGTTTGGATGTGTAATTCTTTCAAAATCATAACCTTGAAGCATAAGGAATTGAAGCTTCTCCCCACTCTCTCTCGTTTCTCAGCTGATGGAAGTGGAGAGAAATGAATCAGCACATTTCTATATATATACCATGCCATGTGTCAACTTGAGAAACAAAGGTGGCTTTCTCGCATGCAGCACCGCGGGCGCGGTATCTTTCATGGCGCGGGTGCGGTCTGCCCTTCATTCAAAATTCTAATTTTTCATGTCTCTCCTTCCCCCATCTCATTTATTGCTTCTCATTACATGTCATGCATTCTCATATCTTTGAATATCGCATCAACGAAGACTAATAAAATCTCAGGCCTTACATTTCTCCCCCTCTAAGAAATGATTTTGTCCTCGAAATCGCAGGCCATCAATCATATCATAAATGAAAAACAATATAATCAAAAGCTGAATAAATACTCACATCATGTAAACAACTCGGGATATCTCTGTCGCATATCTGCTTCTGTCTCCCAAGTCGTTTCTTTAGTGCCATGACGACTCCACTGGACTTTCACTAGTGGAATAGTCTTCGTTCTGAGCTGTTTTTCTTTTCGATCAAGAATCTGTATCGGTTGCTCAGTATAACTCAAAGTCTGATCAAGCTCAGCTTCGTCAGGCTGAATGACATGAGAAGCATCAGGCATATATCTACGCAGCATCGATACATGAAATACGCCATGTATTCCAGATAGAGAAGGAGGAAGAACTAGTCGATAGGCTCGATCGCCAATCTTTTCAAGTATCTCATAAGGACCGATGTATCTAGGAGACAACTTACCGCGTTTGCCAAATCTGACAACGCCTCTGAAAGGAGAAATCTTCCAAAACACTCTGTCTCCTTGTTCAAATACTAGCGGTCTACGTCTGATATTGGCATACTTGGCTTGCCTATCCTGTGCTGTCTTCATCCTCTTCTGAATTATCTTTACTTTCTCAGTCATTTCACGAATCATATCAGGCCCAAGTTCTGGTACCTCAAATATATCATCTCAATATAGAGGAGATCTGCACTTCTTGCCATATAACGCTTCAAACGGTGCCATCTCTATGCTCGTTTGATAGCTGTTGTTGTACGAGAATTCACACAACGGTAGTGAATCTTGCCAACTAGTGCCGAAATCTAGCACTACAGCTCTCAACATGTCCTCTAAAGTCTGGATAGTCCGCTCTGACTGTCCGTTGGTCTGGGGATGATAGGCAGTACTCAGGTGCAATGTCGTACCTAAAGCCTGCTGCAAACTGTGCCAAAAGTGTGAAGTGAATCGTGGATCACGATCTGATACGATAGACTTCGGCACACCATGCAATCTGATTACCTCTCTGACATACAACTCTGCCATCTGATCGTGTCGATATGTCATTCTATATGGAATAAAACACGTTGATTTGGTTAATCTGTCAATAATGACCCAAATCGCGTCACAGCCCCGGGATGATCGAGGTAACTTTGTCACGAAATCCATGGAAATATGATCCCATTTCCATTCTGGAATAGATAGGCTCTGAAGTAAACCTCCAGGCTTCTTTCTCTCAGCCTTCATCTGTTGGCAATTTAAACACTTAGACACAAATTCGGCAATGTCTGACTTCATCTGTTTCCACCAGAACTGTGTCTTTAGATCGTTGTACATCTTCCTGCCACCAGGATGAATACTGAACCGACTACAGTGCGCTTCTGACATAATCTGTTGTTTCAATTCTGGTACATCTGGCACTACAAGACGGTTATTCACGTACAGAACATAATCATGTACCTGATATTCTGACTGATGTCCTGATCTGACCATCTGAATCGACTTCTGAACATTCTGGTCTGTTCTTTGTGCCTCTTTAATCCTCATAATCAAATCTGGCTCAACTTGAATCGAAGAAAGTCTCAGCGGTCTACTATCTGTATCAAATGCTAAACCAGACAAACAGCAATCTTTAACTAAATTCGAAACACCTATCGTCGATAAGGATAGGGCACATACCTTTCGACTCAAGGCATCTGCTGCTGCATTTGACTTCCCTGGATAGTACTTGATCTCGAAATCAAAATCTTTCAACAAATCGAGCCATCTACGCTGTCTCATATTCAATTCTGATTGAGAAAACCGATACTTCAGGCTCTTGTGATCATAGTAGATCTCAAATTTCTCGCCATAAAGATAGTGACGCCAGATCTTCAATGCAAAAACAATAGCCGCCAATTCAAGATCATGAATGGGGTATCGAATCTCGTGTGGCTTCAGCTGTCTAGAGGCATAAGCAATCACATGACCTCGCTGCATAAGAACACATCCTAGCCCTCTGTGGGATGCATCACAATATACAACGAAGTTGCCAGTACCTGAAGGAATCATCAAGACAGGTGCACTGGTCAGCCTCTTCTTCAACTCTAGAAAGCTAGACTCACAATCCTCATACCACACAAACGGTGCATTCTTCTGTTTCAACTGGGTAATCGATCGGTTTCGCAATACTGGAGAAATCTTTAATGAATCGTCTATAGTATCCTGCCAGACCCATGAAACTGCGTATCTCTGGCACAGAAGTCGGTCTCGGCCAACTGATCACAGCTTCAACTTTACTCGGATCTAAAGAAATACAATCTCCAGATATGATATGACCCAAGAAGACAACCTGTCTCAGCCAAAACTCACACTTTGACAGTTTAGCAAATAATCTTTCATTTCTCATTGTTTGCAACACAATTCTCAAATGATTGGCATGTTCATTCAGATTCTTAGAATAAACCAAGATATCATGAATAAAAACGATCACAAACTCATCCAAATACCTCTGAAAGACACGGTTCATCAACCCCATAAACACCGCTGGAGCATTCGTTAAACCAAAAGGCATGACAACAAACTCATAATGTCCATACCCTGGTTCGGAATGCTGTCTTCGGTATATCAGCATCTCTAACTCTCAGCTGGTGATATCCAGATCTCAAATCGATCTTGGAATAAACAGAGAATTCCTGCAACTGATCAAATAAATCATCGATACGAGGCAATGGATATTTGTTCTTTATCGTCGCCTTATTCAGTTGCCGGTAGTCGATACACAATCTCATTGAACCGTCTTTCTTTCGTACAAAAAGTACTGGAGCGCCCCAAGGAGATACACTAGGTCTGATATATCCCTTGGCTAGAAGATCTTCTAGTTGTGCTTTCAGTTCTTTCAACTCTATAGGTGCCATTCTATACGGAGTTCTCGAAATAGGAACGGTACCTGGAATAAGATCAATGCTAAAATCTACCTCTCGAGCTGGAGGTAACCCTGGGATTTCGTCAGGAAATACATCTGAAAACTCCCGTACTACTGGCAAATCTGCCAATGCCGGGCTCGATTTCTGTAGGTCTACAGAATAAATAAGGAACCCATCTGCTCCTTTCTGCAACAATCTACTCATAGTCAAAGCAGACACTAAGGGAATCCGAGATCTGGAACCCTTACCGTAGAATTTCCACTTTTCTGTCATTTCAGGTCTGAATCTGACAATCTTGTAAAAACAGTCTACGGTGGCTCTGTACTTGGTTAACATGTCAATCCCGACAATACAATCAAAATCAGATAAACCAAGTACAACACAGTCTAAATCAATCTCATGTCCCTCAAACTGTAGTATACACTGTATAACTGAAGTCACATATATCAAACCACTTCCCAATGGAGAAGAAATAGACACTACAACAGACAATGACTCGACAGGCAATGCATGTATCAATGCAAAACGTTCTGATATGAATGTATGGGATGCATCTGTGTCTATCAACACATATGCAGGATAACCGCAAAGAAAACAGTTACCTGCAATCACATCGTCTGGTGCATCTTGGGGTTGCTCTTCCGTCAATGCAAACACCTGAGCCTGTTGTCTGGGAGGTTGGCTCACTGTCTGGCTACCTCTGGCTCTAGGCTGGGACTGTGTAGGCGTGGGCTGGAAGGAATGGACAGACGAAGCTTGCCTCTCAAGCTGAGTCACTGATGTTGATGACCCTACACTCTGAAATCTCTGGGCACCTCTCTGGGGACAAACTCTGGCGAAATGTCCCTGTTGCTTACATATGTTGCATCTGCCCATCACTCCCTGACACTGCTCTGTGGCATGTCAACATCCACAAGTAGTGCAATACATACCTGTCACATCTGTACTCTGGCCAGGACCTCTCTGTCTTGACCCACTGGAGCTCGACGAACTGCTCCCTGATCTCTTAAACTGCTTACCCTTAACTTTCAAAGAATCTTTCTTGCCACTACTACTGCTTCCACTATCAAATCGAGGAGGAGGTGGTGGAAACTGGGCGGCAGGCTGTGGCGGTCTCTGACTCTGAGCACTATAAGAAGCTCCTCGCTGCCTGATCAAGCCAGCCTCTGCTCCCTTTGCTCGGTTCAGTGCATCAGAAAAGGTGTTGGGTCGTCCCGTGTTCACAAAAGTAAAAATATCCGGGTTCAAACCGTTGATGAACTGGTCCGCACCCGCTTCGTCATTTCCCGTCACGTGTGGCGCAAATCGGAGCAAAGAAGAAAACTTGGCAACATACTCTTCTATGTTTCACTGCCCCTGTCTCAAATTGGCAAATTCGGCCCCTTTGTCTTTTCGATACGACACTGGAAAGAAACGTTGATAAAATTCATCTTTAAATACTTTCCAAGTAATATTGATACCTCTATGCTCCAGGGCTCGTTTCGTTGTAAGCCACCAACATTTTGCCACTTCGTGTAATTGATGCCCAATCAACTTCACTCTCCGTTCGTCTGTATAAGCAAGAGATTCAAATAACGTCTCTATATCGTCTAACCAGCTCTCACAATCCAATGCATTTTCTGTGCCCTTCAAGGTAGGTGGATGGAATGATTGAAACCTCTTCAACAAAGTCTCCATTGGTGTCGCAGTAACATCCATCTGAGTACCTGACGTACTACCTTGTTCTAGCACTTGACCTGCAGCTGGTTGTTGTATTCTTCTAGGCGGCATATCTGATTATCAAACAGATTAGTATACAATCTATACAATATGTCTCAGCCCTCCTCTGATCATATACCTCTGATCCAGAATCGGTTCTGATTTAGTCTTTACAAGTACATGCTGTAAATCAATTCAGATAACAATACAACATGTAATAGGGAAAGCAATAAATCATGCTAGCACATCAAAAGCAAGGAAGGAGACTTGATCTACCCCGCTCATTTTATTCTATCTCAGTCTACAGAAACTACAGTTCTGATACCACCTGTTGTGGGGACGCGGGCTCTAACTCAATTCTTTTCGGGATTAATCGGATCTTTATTCAAAAATGTGGGTCAAAATTTTGCTTTTTAATTCAAATGTATATAAACAGCACAAGATAGATCTTCATTTTATTTCAATAAACATAATTACATGTCTTGTTCTAATACATTCATATAAACCAGTGTTTAATACAAACTACAACCACAAGTAGTACAAGTCTAGTAGAAACAACTAGTAATCTTCTGCGCCCGAAGTCACCACGCTATCTCGAACTCATCTCTGTCGTGACCCAGATCCTGCCCCACCTGTTGTTATGCACACATACAGACATAACAACAGCCGGAAACTCCGGTGAGAACAAATCCCAATAGAAAACATGTATGCATGCTAATACATAATCATAAATCATGCATGAAAGCAATAACAATGGGTTCCATAGTCTATGAAACCAATCTATATGAGCATACAATTCAAATCAAATCATGTCTTGACTCGACTCGACTCTACTCTAGGGATCCCGGTGTGAATAAGACGTCACGGTCTGTCACCTACCCTCCCAATCGGGGTAACTGTACGTCTTATTCCTAGACTTTGGCCCTGTCTGTATCGAATGTCTACAATCGGAATGAATCTGATCCGAAGCGTCGATAACACCGAACGTCTAGTTTGGCAAGTCTGCCAATGACTCTCCTATCTCAAATGCTTGAATATAACTCTATAAACAAGGCATCATCATATCAAGAGATTTAAATATAATTCTATAGACAGATCAAAATCATATCAAAAGATAGACAACAATTCTAGTATGTGATTTGGTTGGGAAACTCAAATTGAATCTCATTTGAGTTGTGTCTTCCCCAAACAAAACATGAATTATACCTTTCGTCGCACAATGTCTGTCGATGTCGAAGTCTCGATGACGACTCTGTCAATATCAAATCTGAAATGGAAATGTTGATACGTATTCTATCAATCTCTAATCCCAATCAACACATATCCAATTCAATACTTGACCTCGGTACCATTTGACGGCATAACGACGTAATTTCTCGATACCGGTCAATTTCATAACAATAACAATTACAAGAATCATGTTTCCACGTCATAATCAATATCATAACCATTTCAAATTCTGAAAATATGCATAAGTTCCACCCAATACATTCTGGAATGTCATATAAATCGCATACAATATCTGATAATAAATCTGTTCACGATAATTCGGTTCCTAGCTACTCAAGAACACATATCTCAATTAAAATCACAATTTCTTCAACACGTAGATTTCGAAACATGCTATAATTGAACCATACTTACATCCTCTTGTAGCCTATGATGCAAGGAGCAAGAATCTATACTTGGAATGAAGTTTGGATGTGTAATTCTTTCAAAATCATAACCTTGAAGCATAAGGAATTGAAGCTTCTCCCCACTCTCTCTCGTTTCTCAGCTGATGGAAGTGGAGAGAAATGAATCAGCACATTTCTATATATATACCATGCCATGTGTCAACTTGAGAAACAAAGGTGGCTTTCTCGCATGCAGCACCGCGGGCGCGGTATCTTTCATGGTGCGGGTGCGGTCTGCCCTTCATTCAAAATTCTAATTTTTCATGTCTCTCCTTCCCCCATCTCATTTATTGCTTCTCATTACATGTCATGCATTCCCATATCTTTGAATATCGCATCAATGAAGACTAATAAAATCTCAGGCCTTACAGCAGCGTACTCTACACAGTGTCTGATGGTATTGTGAGATGCAGAGGTAGGATGTGGGTGCCTAGTGTTGATTCGATCAGAGATGATATTATGACAGAGGCACATGCATTTCCGTACTCCATTCACTCAGGGGGTACCAAGATGTACAAGGATTTACAGATTCTGTATTGGTGGCCAAGTTTAAAGAGAAACATCTTGTATCTGAATGTCTCATTTGTCAGCAGGTGAAGGCAGAGCATCAGAGGCCAGCAAGGATGCATAAGCCACTCCCTATCCCCGAGTGGAAATGAGAGAATATCACCATGGACTTTGTAGTTGGTTTACCGAGGTCAGTCAGAGAATTTAATGCTATTTGGGTAATAGTGGATCGACTCATTAAGTCAGCGCATTTCTTGCCAGTGAAGACGACTTTCTCCATGACGCAGTACGCGGAGCTCTATATCAGGGAGATAGTCCGATTGCATGGAATCTCAGTTTCTATTTGTGTCCGATAGGGACCCGAGGTTTACATTGGTCTTTTGGAAGAGTTTGCATGCAACCATGGGAACGAAGTTGATAATTAGTACAGCTTTTCACCCGCAGACAGATGGCCAGTCTGAGCGAGTGATTCAGATTTTAGAGGATCTATTGCGAGCCTATATGATCGATTTTCATGGGACTTGGGAATCTAAGCTACCTCTAGTGAAATTTACCTACAACAACAGTTTCCAAGCATCTATTGGTATGGCTCCCTACGAGGCATTGTATGGGAGGAAGTGCAGATCGCCGATTCATTGGGATGAAGTCGGTGAGAGAGCAGAACTCGTCACCGAAATAGTTCAGCAGACTAGAGATGTGGTGGTCAAGATCCGAGACAGGATGAAGACCGCACAGAGTCGTCAGAAGAGTTTTGCTGACAAGAGAAGAAGATATCAAAGTTTGCCGTAGGTGATCACGTCTTTGTAAAGATAGCACCCATGAAGGGTGTTATGAGATTTGGGAAAAGAGGCAAGTTTAGTCTGAGATTTATTGGACCGTTCGAAATTCTTGACAAAGTTGGGACTCTAGCTTATCGTGTTGCCCTCCCATTGAATCTGGTCGGGGTACACAATGTGTTCCACGTCTCGATGTTGAGGAAGTGCCTAGCCAATCCTTCGCACGTTTTGAGTTACGAGCCGTTGCAGCTTACCCCGATCTGTCATATGAGGAGAGACCCGTCCAAATCCTAGACAGGCAGGAGCGTAGACTTCGGAACAAGGTGACCAAATTGGTCAAAGTCAGGTGGCTAAATCAATCAGTGGAGGAGGCCACTTGGGAGACCGAAGCAGATATGAGAAATCGCTACCCGGAGTTGTTTGGCAAGATTAATTTCGAGGACGAAATTTAAACAAGTGGGGGAGGAACTGTAAAGCCCAAAATCAGTACACATAAATCACATGCATTTATTTAATTGTTAAATCATTTATTTAATGTTAACGTGATTTTTAGCGATGCATGATTTATTCAAATGCATTATTTTAAATTAATTATGTTATGTGATGCACGTTAAAATGTTTTCTTGAGTTTCGTGTTTCAGGCGATTATTCGAGGCGGGATCAAGGAAAAGAGACCGACGACGATTTTGACAATTTTAAAATGTGGTATTTTATTTTAAAGTTAAGATGGGACATTTTAAATTATTTATTAAGTTTTTAGAATTTTAAAGCCTAAATTATTTAATTAGTGATTTTAAGATTTTAGAACTTTTGAAGTTTAGCAAGTGTGCAATTTATTTTAATTAAGAAATCTTTTTAGTAAAGTTAGTGTTTGATTATCAGTTTATTTGTGGTTAATTATGTAATTAAGCAAATTTTACTCTCCTTAATCACTAAACTCACACACACACACACATCGAGACACACACACATACACGTTTGTTTTTAACACACACCACACACACACATATGCCATTAGTTTGTTTTAATTTTGGGAGTAAAATCTAGGGTTCTTGGCCTAGAACAGCAGCCGCCCTTCCTTTCATTTTCAAGACCTAGGGTTCTTGGCCTAGAACAGCAGCTGCCCTTCCTTTGATTTTCCAGCAAGATTTCGTCGAGTTTTCTTTAAAGAAAATCGTTACACGATTGTCCTGGATCAACCCTCGCTTCCTTCCTGCTTCGGTGTCGTCGTTCGGTAATGTTAAAGATTTAAAGGCATGTATATTCTATTTTTCCTGCGTCGATCTCGTCATATTAAGCGTTGTGTTGTTTATTATGCATAAAAATCCATGTGTGATGTGCAAAGTTTGAGCAGAAAATTGTTGGATCGATTTTTGAAACGTTTTTAGATCTAAAACTCGTAATTTGCTGTCATTTGAATTACTGCGATTTTTCGGTCGAGTTTCTGGAAAAACTTTCAACATATGAAACGTAGAACTTTTTGATACCTTCAATTTGACAGTAAATTAGAAATATTTGGATAATAAATGAGTGAGTTGCGATTGTTTTCGTGGGTCTGCTCAAACTGCGACTTTTATGAAAATGTAATCTTGACATGTTCTTGAAGTTATTTGTTGCAGGCTTCGTTGGGCATCACCGGGCTTTTGCTACTGCATTTAGATATGTTATGGGAGGTATTTAGGTGTTATTTGGGGGTTCGTTTGGGTCGAGATTGGCTTGGGATGTAATAGAAGTCGTAGAAAGCGAAACGATGTCGAATTAGGGGTTATTGTTTTATCTAAGTTGCTTGTCGATGCTTGGGGACGTTTGAGGTGTTTGTACGGGTTTGAATCAATGTAATAATATCCTAGAATGAGTCTCTAGGTGTTGGTTCATGGTCCTTAGGCTTGGATTGAAAGGGTGAATGATTAAGTTAGTGAATTTTCGTGAATTTCCAAATACAGAGGCTACCCGGACCCCTTCTCGGACCCCGACACAGAGTCCGTGTCCTTTTTTCTTAAAAAATACAAAATTCTAGTGCCTAAAGTATAGGATTTGCTTTGTGGGTATGAATATAAAATATATGATTTGTTTTGAGGTTCCATATCATGGTTTAGTACGATTAAATGAGGTCAAGTCCCGAGTGATCTAGAATGTCATAAGTAATTTATTTACTTCGGTAGTGAGCACGAGTACCTACGTCTAAGTTATGAAAGATAAGGGTTTTAACTTACGTTAGTATGTGCTGCAGTGGCCTCAAGCGAGATCCAACGAATCCCTCAACGCCAAGTAAGTATGCTAAGTGTCTTGTGACCAAATTATGTATGGGAATGGAAAGCGGTAAAGTATGACTAGGGACCAATCCACCCCGTTAAATTATGAACGGGTTTAGATCAGGATTTGAAAGCGGTACAGTATGACCAAGGACCAATCCACCCGTTAAATTATGAACGAGGATCTCATGTATGTGGCAATGGATCTTCCCTGTCAGCTTAATACTGTGGTTTAGTCTGATCAGGCGTATTTATGTATGTGTCACTTGTTTTAAAACATGCCTCTACGCAAAATGAAGTTATGTATGCTCAAGTATGTATGATGCAAGTATGTTTAAGAAAATTCTTATGAAGATGGCACGTCTACGTTTATGCTACAACGTTCATGTTTCAGGTACGTTTATGCTATTACGCTCAATTTTTAGTATGTAAGTTCTATTTTAAAGCTGCATGTGATCTTATTACGTAGTACTCGTTACTTTCAGTTTATACATGTTGAGTCTTTAGACTCACTAGACTTGATCGATGCAGGTGCGGATGAATTTGAGGAGACGAGAGGTGAGGACCAGTGAGCTGGCTTGGACTGTGCGGGAGGCTAAACCCGAGGACCGCCCATGTTTTAAGATTTTATGCATGACGATTTTTAAAACTCTGATTTTTCGTTTTGGTTTATGATGTTTAAACAAGTATTTTTCTTTAGCAAACTTTATATGTGATCTATCTTATTGCAAATACTTTTGGTTGGATAGTTTATTTATGATCACAATTTGAAAGTTTATTTTATATTTAAGAAAATTTTTATTTTTCCGCAAATTTCAAGTAGTTCAAAAATTACGCTACGTTACAGTTGATATGGAAAACCAACGGATAAAAAGATTCAAATTCTATTAAATGTTATCGTTGAAGAGAAGCCTATAACATAGCATAGAAGAGCAGCTGAGAGAAAACAACACATAAAAGTTCTGAACATCTAAACTCGTCTATTCTAAAAAAAACGATGTTACTCCGCTGAAATAAAAGCTCACGCTTAGCGCATATATTCGTAGCAATCAAGGCTACAATTTCGAGCTTTCTAGCACATTGTTATCATTGTAAAACTCGATCTTGTAAGAGATCAGTTGTGATAAATTCAGTTGGATACTGTGAAGCATTTTGTAAACTAAGAGTTTCAGTTTTGACAGTGTTAAGTCCAAACTGAAGTGGGTCTGTACAAACTTTTGTACCGATCAAAGTATTTTAGTGAATATCATATCCTTGTGATAGAAGAGGGTGACGTAGGAGTGTTTGAAATCTCCGAACATCCGTAAAATCTTTTGTTCTTATTTCAGTTTTTATTATCTCAGTTTTAATCCACACGTTATTGTTAACTGATTTATATTGAATGACAAGATTACGAGTATTAGTTTATCACTAAACTGAACTCAACTTTCGAAAAATTTATAAAAGTTGTGAGTGTTTATTCCCCCCCCCCCCCCTTCTAAACACTCTTTTAACCAAGTTTTCGATCCTATCAAGTGGTATCAGAGAAGTTAAATCTTGTCCCAGAATATTCTTAGCCACAAAACTGATAACCATGTATTCTCTCAATAAAATCCCAATGTTTTCTAGAGAATATTTTGACGACTGGAAAATCATAATGCAGACTCATCTAGCTGCACTGTACGATGATATGTGGTACGTCATTACTGATGGATCCATGAAGATTTTAAAAGCCAACACAGCTGTAGCCATGACTGATGGGGCACCACATCATATAGAGAAGCCCAGAGAAGAATGGATAGCTGAAGATAAGAAGAAAGCCAACCTAGACAATGTGGCGAATGATATCTTATACAAAACGCTGGATAAAGTCACTTTCAGCAAAATCAAAATGTGCAAAACTGCTAAGAAAATTAGGGAGAAACTGATCCAGCTTTGTGAAGGAAACGAGCAAACTAAGGAGAACAAGCTATCAGTTGCTGTTCAGAAATTTGACAACTTCAAGATGAAGTCTGGAGAAACAATACATGAATATGATGAAAGAGTCAGTGACATTATCAATGAGATAAATGCACTTGGAAAAGTGTATTCCAATAAAGAGATAGCACTAAAAGTTGTCAGGAGTCTTCCCAAAGAGTGGGATGTCAAGACCATGGCGATGAGGGAGTCAAAGGACCTGAACAAAGTCGAGCTTCATGACTTGTTTGCTGATCTGAAGGCCTATGAGTATGAACTAAAAACCAGAGAAGGGGAACCTTCTACACCATCGGCCACAACTGGTTTAAGTTCTGTCAGACTAGAACCAACTGGTTCAGTTTACAAGTCTGCTGACCAGCTAAGAAATGACGCGATGTCATTGTTTGTCAGAAAGTTTGGAAAATTTATGAGAAGAAATTAAGGAAACTTCCAGAAACATTATCAGAAAAACAACTCTAAAGAAGAACCTTAAACTTGCTACAACTGTGGAAAAACTGATCACTTCATTGCTGAGTGTCCCAAACCAAAGAAGGACAGTCGATGCTCAGCTGAAAGAGGGAAGAAGCCCTATGAACATAAAAAAAGAACCAAGGATGACAAGAAGTCATTCAAAAAGAAACATGAGGTGCTTCTAGCTTAGGAGAGCAAATATAAGTGGGCGGAAATTGACAATGAGGAGTCAGAGCCTGAAAACTCGTACAACTCAAGTGATGATGAAGAAGAAGTTAAGTACTTAATGACAAATGATGCTGAACTGGAGTCAGCAAGTGAACAGGTATTTGACTTCAGCTCTACTGATTTCACCCGTGAGGAACTCATTACAACATTGCATGACATGGTAAATGTGTATCACAAACTTGCTCGATCATTTGAGAAATTTAGAACTGAGCAAAATGATCCCAATGATAATAAAACTGAAACTGATGAGTCAGTTGAAGTGTTACATCTAAATAGGGAGATTTCAAAGAAAAAGGCTGAAATGATTGAGAACCAAGCTTTGATATATCAGTTAAAAACTGAAATTTCAAAACACACTGAACTGATTCAAGCTTAGAACAAGTCTTCAGTTACATTAACTGAAATGCAAAACGCACAAAAATAAGTTGATGATAAAACTGGCTTAGGCTTTAATAGTCATGTTGAAAATTCTGCAAGTGATACACAGCCAAGGTTGAATGAAAACAAAGGAAAGTACATTACCTTTGTAAAATCAACCATGGTAAATGAATTCTCACAATCAAGTAAACCAGCTGTTCAATCGACTGAAAGTAAGAACAAAGCTAAACGGTATGGAATTGGATACAGCCCTGAGAGTTCAACTTATTCACAAAACTGGTAACCTAAACGACTAAGTTACAAAAGTCAGTACTCAAGGAATGACTATTACAATTACTACAACTGTAAGCCAGTTCAGAAAATGTATCAAAAGAACAGTCAATTGAAAAAAGGTACAAATCATACTGTTTCTTCCTCACACCACACACTTAACACTCAAAAATCGAGAAAGACTATTTGGAACACAGCAACTGGAAAGTTAGTTAGACTGGTCCAAATCTTGGTTCCTAAAGGACTAATCAGTTTAGGACCCAAATGAATATGGGTACCAGGATCATATACTGTGTGTGATTGCAGGTAACAGGTACAAAGAAGGAATCCACCTGGTATCTAGACAGTGGCTGCTCAAGACATATGACAGGGGATGCAAGTCTGCTATCCCAAATGATCAAATACAGTAGACCAAACATCAGGTTTGGAGATAATTGCAAAGGTAAAACTGTGGGTAAGGGTAAGATTATCCATGGTAACTTTACTGTCAAAGATGTTTTACTAGTTGAGGATTTGAAGTATAACTTTATTAGCATCAGTGAGTTATGCGACAATAATTTCTCAGTTCAGTTTGACAGACACACTTGTTCAGTTAGAGACTCAACTACTGAAAGTCATTCTAACTAGCAATCGTTGTGAAAATACTTACAAAGTTAGTTGGACTGATCAACCTTATGCACCAGTTTGTTTATTAACTTCTAAATCTTCTAGAAACTGGTTGTGGCATAAGACGTTGAACCACCTAAACTTTAAATCTATCGCCTATCTGAGTAACCATGATCTTGTAACTGGTTTATCCCAAAATATATTTTTTCAAAAGATAAATTTGTTCAGCATGTCAGTTTGGTAAGCAAGTAAGATCTTCATTCAAAAACAGAGGTTGTAAATCATCCTCCCGATGCTTAGAATTGTTACATATGGATATTTTTGGTCTAATACCAGTCACGAGCTTAGGGGGAATGAAATACACTTTAGTTGTTGTGGATGATTTTTCAAGATTTACTTGGGTCATATTTTTCAAATCTAAAGACCAAACTGTTGCTCAACTGATTAAACTCTTTAAAAGATTATAAAATGAAAAATCAGTTGAGATTGATCGAATAAGGTCTGATCGAGGGATTGAATTCATCAATCAAAATCTTTCCACATTTTTAGAAAATACTGGGATCAAGCATGAGCTCTCAGCAGCTAGAACCCCTCAGCAAAATGGTGTAGCTGAGAGAAGAAATCGGACCCTTAAAGAAGCTGCTAGAACGATGCTTGCTGATTCTAGTATTTCTCAAAGATTTTTGGCAGAAGCAGTAAACACTGCATGTTACACTCAGAACAGATCAATGATTAATAAGAATCATGTGAAAACACCATATGAGATCTAGCATGGACGAATAAGTGTGGTTTCATATTTCAAAATATTCGGCTGCAGATGTTTTATTCTTGATAATTGCAAAAATCATTACAAAGCTTTTGATGCTAAATCTGCAGAGGGAATATTTCATGGTTATTTATCAGTCGGTAAAGCTTATAGACTCTTTAATAAAACCACTTTAAATGTTGAAGAATCAATTCATGTCGTATTTGATGAATCTGTGCTAACAGATAAGACAACTGATCCAGTTGAGCTAGTTGATCGATTTACAGATATCAGTTTGGAGGATGATAATGAAGAAGAGAATCATATCAATCGTAACATCCTTTAAACACCTGAACCAGAAGTATTAGATCAATCAGTTGAACATGAAATTGTTCCTGATAATCAGTTGGTGGAGCCTATTGATAATATTCAGTTACCAACTGATACAACTCCAACTGAAACTGAAGAAAACATTCAGTTGACAACTGAAGCAGTTGCTGACATGGACTCCATAAATACTGAGCTCAGATGAAAGAAATCACATCCTCCAGAACTGGTGATAGGTAATCCATCTGATCCGGTAAGGACTAGAAATCAAATGCTTAATCTATTTATTCATTCTTCTTTTGTTTCACAACTGGAACCAAAGAAAACTGATGAAGCTCTTGTTGATCATAACTGGATAAATGCTATGCAAGAAGAGCTAAATCAGTGTACCCATAACAATGTCTGGAACTTGGTTCCAAGACCAATTTCTAAAACTTGTTATAGGTACAAAATGGGTATTCAGAAACAAACTGAACGAGGATGGTTCAGTTGCACGCAACAAAACAAGACTTGTAGCTCAAGGATACATGCAAGAAGAAGGAATTGACTACGATGAAACTTATGCACCAGTTGCAAGACTGGAAGCAATAAGAATGTTCCTTGCCTATGCATCATTCAAGAATTTTAAAGTCTACCAGATGGACGTGAAGAGTGCCTTTCTGAATGGTCAGTTACAGAAAGAAGTTTATGTTGAACAACCACCAGGTTTTATCAATCACTTTTTTCCTAATAATGTTTATCATTTGAACAAAGCCTTGTATGGTCTTAAACAAGCTCCAAGGGCTTGTTATGAAACACTTTCAAATTTCTAATTAATCATGATTTTACTGTTGGATCAGTTGATAAGACCTTGTTCAAATTCTCTAAAAATGATAATATTTTACTTGTGCAAATTTATGTTGATGATACTATTTTTGGGTCAACTAACCCCAAATTATGTGAGAAGTTTGCCAAGTTAATGCAGAACAAATTCGAGATGAGTATGATGGGTGAACTAACATTCTTCCTCGGTTTGAAAGTGAAGCAACTGAAAACTGGAATTTTTATCAGTCATATCAAATATACGAAGGAATTGCTTAAGAAATTTGGCATGGAAACATGTTCAGCTGCAAATACTCCCATGAGTTCATCAGTTAAACTTGACAATGATCAAGGGGGAATATCAGTTGAGACGACACTCTACAGAGGTTTAATAGGTTCTTTATTGTACCTAACTGCTAGTCGTCCTGATATTGTATTTGCTGTTTGTATGTGTGCTAGATTTCAGGCAAATCCTAATAAACGCATTTTTCAGCTGGCAAACGTATTTTAAAATATCTTAAAAGGCACAAAAAATGTGAGATTATGGTATGCTAAAGATTCTTCTTTCAATTTAGTTGGATATTCAGATGCAGATTATGCAGGATGTAAACTAGATCGTAAAATCACCAGTGGATCTTGTCAGTTTCTAGGAGACAGGCTGATCTCATGGTTCAGCAAGAAGAAAACATCCATAGCAACTTCCACAACTGAAGCAGAATATTTTGTTGCTGGAAGTTGCTGTGCCCAACTGTTATGGATTCAGCAACAACTGAAAGATTATGGAGTCGATGCAAAAGAATATCCAATATTTCACTCAAGGACCAATCACATTGATGTCAGACATCATTTCATCAGAGATCATGCTCTGAAGAAAGCAATCAGACTGGAATATGTGCCAATTGAACAACAAGTTACTGACATCTTCACCAAACCATTACCAGAGAATAAGTTTTCTCACTTTCGAAATATATTTGGCTTAATTGATTTAACTTGATTATATCATTTTTGTTGTCATTTTATTGGTTATCAGTTATAACTGATCAGTTAGTCTTTTATCAATTGGTAACTACTCAGTTAGTCAACTGTCAGTTAATAAAATTTAAATTAGTTATTATCAGTTAATGTTATTCGATTGACATCAGTGTGTTTGCGGAAAAGTAAAAAGACAACGATAAACTAAATAAATTTTTATTTATTAAAAGTGGTGCATACATTGGTAATTTCTTTTTTCACCGCAGACCTCCACAAGGATAACCAAGTGGTTAATTCCCCAGCGGAAGTCTTTAGGAAGCTCTCTGAAATAGCAATATTTTTCAGAGCCCTCCAAAGACACTAGGAAAGTCTCTGACAATATCAACATCCTCTAACTTCTGACTGATAGGAGCATGTGCGGTAGTGACACATGCTAGAAAGGTTTGGCATCCTCGTCTCATAAGTTTCCTCTTACATAGACAAGAGATAATGTGCGGTATTTGCTTGTTCCTCGCCGCCTCAAAGAAAAACGATTTCCCACTAGGCGGTCGAATAGACACTGATTTCCGACAAAAATCCATCGAAGCTTCATTCACTGATAACCAATCCATGCCAATCCATACCGAGTATGATGTCAAATTCATGGATAGGGAGTACGATAAGATCTGCCCGAACCACATCTTTAAATAAACGAAACTCCAAATTCTTCACAATACTAGACGTGATCATTTGGTCACCGGAAGGAATAAAAACCTTGAATCCCAATCCCATATCCTCAGGTATAATATTCAGTCGCTTAACGAATGTCTCGGATATGAAAGAGTGTGTAGCTCCCGAATCTAGCAGTGCATAGGTAGCGACACCTATAATGAATATCCTCCCTGCGGCGAAAACGTTTTAGATTATTCGTCTTGAAGCTTAAGAAATTGTAGCATTAATTTCCCAAAAATTTCATGAAGATGATTGATTGGATCCTATTGTTCCTAGGAAAATTCGTAACTTCCCCCTTATAATTCCTGATTAATTGCAATTTGACCCTTCAATTCTTCAAAATTTACATTGTAGTCCCCAAATTTTTCTCGAAAATTTCAAATTGACCCTTAAAATTTTGGAATTTACGGTTTTGGTCCCTTAAATTTTTAAAAGTACACTTTTGGTCATTATGTTATCGGAAATTGCATTTTGGTCCCTGAATTTTTTTTTGAAATTTCATTTCGTCCTTAAACATTCGAAAATAAGAATTTAGCCCCTAGATTTTGGTTAATTGCATTTAGGTCCTCATATTTTTGAAAATTTTCATTTTTGCCCCAACATTTTCGATAATTGCACAGTAGTCCCTCAAAAATTTCGAAACTTCCTAATCAAGCCCTTGGTTATTATTTCTCTCAATTTTTGGCCATAGGACTTTTTATTTGGAATTATTACATCCTTTTCATAAATTAAGGCACAAAAATCAATACCAAGTCCTATGGTTTCTAAAATCATTCCTTAATTCCAACTACGGTAGAGCATACAACCTAAATTTCACTAGGTTATTTTGATCCCAATTCAATTCTAATAACCAATTTAACATTTCATGCAATAAAAACAATGTAAAAATGTTAAATAACTAGGTTACCGGTGATAAGATTCGTGTATGGATCCTCCTCGGCTTCCTCCGCATGCATGACATAAGCTCTTTCCACAGTAGGTGCATTCTTCTTCGGGCAATCAGCAGCCTTATGCCCCTCCTCCTTGCATATGAAGCATCTAAAATATCCCCACATGCACTTGCCGTAGTGTAAACGATTGCACTCCTTGCATGGTTGCCTCTCTGTATGTTTTGGTGCTCCAGGAAGTGGTGGCTTTTGCTGCCCTTGAGGTCTAGGAAGCCTCATGTATGGCTTCTTATTCGGCTGATTGTTCTGTTGGTGTTGCTGTATTTTGCGCTGCATGTCAAGATCAATCTCTTTCAAAGCTTGCTCGGCTTGAAATGCATAGGCAGTGGCAGCAGCATAATCTAAGGGACACATCATCATCACGTCACGACGTATAGCAGGTCGTAGACCATCTTGAAATTGTCTCATCTTCTCAGCAGCTTCCCTAGAAATAGGGGGTAAAGTGACAACCCCTATCAAACTTTCTCACAAACACAGCCGCAGAATTATCCCCCTGACGGAGAGTCATAAATTCCCTCTTCAATCGCCCTCAGACATCGGTAGTAAAATACTTCTCATATAATATCTCCTTGAATATAGTCCACATAAAAGTAGCGATGTCAATACCATGCTCAACTCCTTCCCACCATAAAGAAGCATCATCCCTAAACATGTAAGTAGCACACCTCACATGGTTAGCGTCTCCCATATTCAAGTAGCAAAAGTTCACCTCGAGTGCACGAATCCAAGCCTCATCAGCAAAGGGGTCGGTGGTTCCAGAAAATTCCTTCGGCGCTGACTTCGGGAACTGATCATAAACATCGCGCTGTGGCCTAGGAGCTTGCTGAAACTGCTCAAAAAACGTGTCATGCCCTCCAGTGCACGCGTAGCAGCATTCTCATTAGGAGGCGGGGGTGATTTAACATGACGATCCTCAACATTCTCGACTTGCCCTTCGGAAATAGGTGCGCGTCTAGGAGGCATAATATCTTAATGTTTCCAGAATTCTAATGTAACCAACATGCATTTAAATCTAAGTTTTCTAGTCATGCAACATATTGTAATCCATTTTGAGCAATTTAAGGATATAAACTTATATTCTCAAAAAGCTACTAAACATGTGACGTAAACATATAATTCATGCAATCATGCAGGTAACATTACAAAAAATCCTATAAACCATATAAACTTACAAAGTGAGGCTTGACGACTGAGCTTCCCGGCACTGATGTTGGCACAACCCTTTACAGGAACATTACTCTGATACCAACTGAAATGTCCACTACTCGTTTTTCTTAAAAAGTTCTAAAAAAAATTTCCCTTCCTATACTAATCATTCGGCCGAAATACATATTTACAAATATATACATTTTTGACACCATTTAAAAATAAATCAACCAACTATTATTTAAAAATCCAAAATAAAGTAATTCAAAACATAAAATCGTAAATCGTTTACCAAACCTAAACTTAAAATTTTTCTAAAATATATTTAACTCTAATATCATCTAAAAAGCATCATAAGTCATAAAAATCTTTGAAGTAACACAAATCATAAACCTATTTATATGCGGAAAATTAGCGACGATCCTCGGATTGTGTACACTTTCAGTCCATCTAGTTTAACCATCAAGTCCTCCACTAACATTAACATCATGTTCATCTGCATCGATCACACCTAGTGAGTCTAAAGACTCAATACACCATATTCTTAATAGCAAATAATACGTATACAGATCACATGCAAAAGTGAAAATACTTTTACTTAAAATAACAATTCATAATCATTTATATATTAATATTTTTTATATCATCATAAACATATTGATATTCATCACACATATTTCATATCACCATATACGTATTTGTATTCCTTTTTCGTTGAATTCAGATCGTTAATTGTGACTTTCGTATTCGTATTGGGGGCGATAGATCCATCTACATGTAACCACAGTACTGGCGGGGACATCAACGACACTCTCACCCGTCAATTGAGCCTTGGCCTTATGTATTAACATATCACCGTATTCGTATTAGTCACAATTACTTCACATCCTTCAACATTTCATATTCTCATCACTTTATAAAATCCATGCATATAAATATCATCTTTCTTTTAAACCAAGCATGCAACATATCTTTTAATGTTAATATTTAATCATAAAATTTTATAAACATTTAAAATAATCATATTAATATATAAAACAGCATTCAGAGCACTGCCATGACGTTTACTAATTTTCAGGTGTAAAATTACCATTTTACCCCTAGACGTAAAATTTCACGCTTTTTACTATTTCTTATTTCCGTTGACTCTAGACTATCTCAAATAATTATTTAAGCTTAGATAAATTTTCTGGTATTTTTATTTAGCTTAAATCGATGAATTTTTATTTATTCTTTTATTATAACTTATTAATGCGTTTAATCCCTAATTAATTCGAACTTTAATAAAAAATTCCCAAATTTAACACATAGACTTTTAATATTTATTTTGCCCTCGTGAACCCTGATTCAACCCCCGTTGGACGACGATTCAAACTCTACCAGGAAAACCCTAAGTTCGAACCATGCCAAGCAAACCTATGAGCCAACTTACGTTTTTCCACGAGCCATGCTCGAATCACCCTGAACCATCTTCAAACCAGACCTCCCTTGGACCCTCATGAACCCTTAGAACCCCTAGGACTTGACCCTATCTCGACCGTAGCCTCCCACATCAGCAGCAAGCATGGTCGAGACTCCTTAATAGACTAGGACTCTTCGGTAACCATGATAGGACCCTAACCACCGAGCCAGCCCCAGACCCTTGTGCATCCTCTCAGGACCCTAAACACCTAGCCCAGCCCAGCCCTAACCCCATGACCGAGCCACAAGTCCCCTCGTGCAGCAGCTGCACCTGTGCGCATACTCTTAGGTGGAGTCCTAGCTTGCTAGGACTCCTTCCCAGCCACTTCTCTCGAGTCCTAGCGTGGCTAGGACTCCTCTCCTGACACAACCATGACCCAGCCCAGCCCTGGTCGCAAACAAGCCAAGCCATGCATGGTTATCCCTTGAAACCGAGCCCTATGCCACAAAACGTGCAAGTTTTGGTTCCAGCTTATTCATTCTCGTGTGCAATTTATTTCGTGTGACTTAGGACCCTTAAATCGTGTAAAAACATTTCTCTTTTAATCCTAGAACATTGCAGCCCCTTCATGTGCGAAATCATCAAGTTTTGGATCAAAAACATGCTTTAAAAACCCATGCTTTACACAAAAATGAGAATAAATCAAGAGTGATTTGTTTTTCATGCAAAACATAATTAAATACATATTACATTGTGATGGATGAGTGAAGGAAAGACTATGGCGTGCCTTTGCGTGTATAACGCACAAAATTTCGTCGACAAAGCGAAGAACGATGACGAATGAGGACCCTTGCTTGAAAACTAGAGATTGCCAATGCTTTTCCTTGTAATTTTTTTGGGTGTGCCGTGAGTTGAGAGAAAAATGAGTCCTTGTTGGTTGTTGGAGTGAGGGGCGTGTATGTTATGTGAATTATGTGGGTGGGTTTGTACTTTAAATATTAATCAATGCACTAATAATAGCTTAGGCACATTAACATGGTTAGTTAGGTCCATTAAGCCCATTAGTGCATTCAAAAATTATTTCGTTTAAGAAAGTTCGTGAAGTTATTAGCCAAGTTATCAAACGTTAGTATTTTTGTTGAAAATCGAATAGCGATAAAAATTACATCCCGGTATATAAAATCACCTCAAAACTCTTTATTTTTTAAAAATAGTAAAAAGCATCAACCCTATTTTAAATAATTAAAAACAATTATTTAACAAAAATGTTTTATATTTTTCAACCCTCGGTCTACGTTCCACGATCACAACTCGAATAACATTTAAAAATATATTTTAATTCATTCAAGTAGGAAACTACTATAAAATCATACCAACATAATCAATTTAGCAATTAAAATCATTTAATTAGCTGTTTTTAATTTTTCCTAGATTTGCATGCAGTTGGATTACATCGTCTTAATTTTGGACTTTACAGAATGTCACGATGATTTTTTTTCTCGAAAATTCCTTGATGGCTGAGACTTGCTTATGGTAAGGGAGGAGAGATTTTGGTGAATTTTTGTACTAGTTTTTGTGTGCAAAAACTCGGGTTATTTCATATTACCATCAATGAAATATTTATAGAGATTGATTCATGATCACATCAGTAATCCCTCTCCCATCAGGATTCCTAATCCATGTCTCACCAGGACTCTTAATTTCCATTACATAAAATTCTCGTATTATTATTATTATATCATGTATTTATCAACTTTTGATAATACATGATATATTAATAATCTATATACATCATAGATATATTAATTAAATTAAATAACTATAATTTATTTATTTAATTAACTTATTAATTAATTAATTCTAGACACTTCTAAATTATTTTATGAAATTCGTACATGTTAGTAATCACCACTACAAGTACTATTATTTAATTAGTATATTCTAAATTCACTAAAGAAATGATTTTGAAGTCATTATAACCCCAATCGACGATCTGACATAGCCGATGTGTCAAGCATACAAGTCTTGTTCATGTAATGATAATTGAAAATTTCGAAGATCAATATTTTCATTTAACATTTTGGGCAGCTACCAGCATGGTAAACTCCTTCACCAAAACAGGCAGTTCCACTCTCATTCCTTAATTAGCTATTAAACTAACATTCATTTCTTTCATCTCATGGAATCAACTTATAAACTCTTTTATAAGCATTCTGTTTGATCTCCATCAAACTATAGTTTCCAAATTCAACTCCTTGAACTTTGACTTTCTCAAAGGGAACATAGAATTCGATACTTGTGTGACTCTCAATGGCTCAGGGATATAGCTAGCTATGGTATGTGATCCAAAATAATATTTATTCTTATTCGGACTTACCTTAATTAGACTCATTCTTTTCATCAACTCCTTGATCAAGAATGTCTAACTCATTTCTCATTGTACCCATTGGATTATGGTAAGAGCGTCTAGGATCATCGTCCCATGATCCCCTAAGTATCGCTGATAATGCCTGCAAGAACCTTAATCCATGTTTAGTATACAATACGGTCTCTTCAATTTATATATCTTGATCGAATCTACAATCATTGGTATATAGAGAGTAGAATATGAATTCGATAACGATGTGATTTATCTTTGAGTAATAATAGTATCATGGTATGTGCAACTGAAGAAACACATTTCCAAAATGCAAACGTCTTACTCTGGCCAGATATTCCTTGTAGTAATAACTCATTAGACCACATAGATTATCTTTACCCGTAGGCAAATGGTGAATTCCCGACTACAATGCATTTGCTCATATGTATTTCAAAACTACAACCAACTTCACCACATGATGACCCTCAATGGAGTCGGTAAACGGATCAAAGTACATTCTAATACGCAGAGCCCTAACATTGTCCTAGGTCAAATGACTAATGGTGTACATAAAACGTCCAATACTTTTAAACCTTAAAATCCTACTAAAAATTTTTTCGCATTTTTTTTATTAAACCCCAAACTCGAACTTCATAATTAAACTAACTTAACATTTCCATAATCCAAAATAATTTAACATCTACAAATTTAAAGTGCATAAAATCCATACATTGTCAATTAACAAAAATCCTATATCAATCATTAACATGATCAAAACTAACTTCAAAATAAAGCATGAAAATCTCTAAATACTTTTAACAAAATTTTTAAAACTTTAACTATTAAGCTAATGTGGAAAATAATGTCACTCGAAAGTGTACTGCCGGGCTCGATCCACTCAAGTGTCAGCGCCTTCCTAAATCTCATCCTCACCTGCAATATTCAAACCTAGTGAATCTAATGACTCAGCACGTTCTAAACATAGTTAAACAAATAATACATATACAAGCATAGGCATTAAAAATCATTCTTTTATTCAAAATAAGCTAGCACAAATTTGTAAGCATAATTTAAATCCTAAATTGTTAAATCATAAAGCTTTCTATCATTTATCATTTTGGGTGAAGTTTGATCCTTGAAAGTGACTAGCTGTATCATTTGGTTGACTGATCAGTCTTAGCTCACCATTGCGCATGAAGACGAACACTAGGCATCGACGTAAATAGAAATACGATCGTTAGGCTCCCTCTAGGGCCTTCTCCCGTAAACGGGCTTCTCTAGGGCCTTCTCTCTCACGATATTCCCAATAATCATATATCATATCCTTTTTGTCACAGTCAATTCACATCCTTCAAAATATTTTTTTCTTTTATTTTTAATCATAAAATGTCGTGTCCTTTCCACATTTGAAAAATAACATTTTAACAGTAAAAATTGTACATCTTAATCATAAATCATAAAATCCCACTATTTTCATCATAAACGTTTTAAAATATCATTTACCATACATTAAGATTCTTCAGGACACCGTCAACTTTTTTTGTACTACTCAGGTATAAAATGATCGTTGTACCCTTGGACCCTAAATTCCTGATTTTGACTTTGCTCACTTTTATTGACTCGAGACTATCCCAAATAATTATTTAAGCTTAAATTTGACTTCTAATATTTTTATTTCACGTAATTTCTTAGTTACTAAACCGTGAAGCGTCTAAAGCGCGAATTAATTCAAAACTTAATATTTTTTTTCTAAAATTTGAACATAGACTTTTCATACTTAAACTACCCTCGTGAACCATGAACCGTCCCCCTCGACCATGATCCAAGCCACTTACCTATTCCCTTGTTATGTTCGAACCCTAGCATATATATATCAAGCCACACTTCCAATTTCATCAAGCTGCCCTCGAGCCACCACGGACCAAACCATTCCCAGACCCTCCTGGACCCTAACCGACCTAGCCTAGACCAGCACCGAACGAGCCCAAGCCCCGCAACAATCGCGCTCTTATCCCCTTATTCCCTAAGGTCGCAGCCCTCATCCTACTCGAGCCAACATTGATCATGGCTGCACCAGGCCCCGTCCCGACCATTTCCATCTTCCCTAGACCCTACTGGACCAGCCTAGCCAGCCCTAGACCAGCCGCGAGCCACTCTTTCAGAAACCGCACCTTTCGCGTGCATGGGAAGAGTCCTTGCACTTGTGGACTCTTTCCTACCAACTGTCCATGGCTAGGACTCTTCCTGAAATTGAACCACGTCTAGCACGGTCCCTATTCAAGCCCTGGCCGAGCCTCACACAAGCTTCTCCCCTAGCCGACCTCTTGAAGCCAACCACTCCTTGAAAACCCTAGGTGGTTGCTTTCCTTGCCAAGCTTGATTCCAGTACGCATATTGTCCCCTAACGACTTTTCTCCCGTCCCTTAAACACATCCTATTGGCAGCAGTGTCATTAGGGATCATAACGTTTTTCAAACAAGTGTATAATCATCAAAACTTTGAAAATATTTGTTATATCGTCAAACGGTTCATGCTTCAATATTTTTCAAGCAAAAATAATTAAAATAAGCATAATATGATTTGAATGGTGTGTCAAAGAAGTTTATAAGCGTGCCTTTGCGTTCTAGAACGCTCGAATATACGATCGTTGGCGTGGGTTGCGAAGAGAGACGATCGGGCAATGAAAACTCCTTGATTCTCTTCTCTTATTTTTCAAAAATTTATGTGTGCGTTGTGGGTGTGTTTCAAAACTGAATGGGTTGCCAAAAGCCCTAAATTTCTATTTATTATTTTCGAAAATTCATGTGTTAATGAGTTGGGGTTTTGGGATTTTTTGTTTTGGGATAATTGGATATTATAATCTTAGATAAATTAGGACCAATAGTACCTATTTATTTGTATTACAAAATTTTCTTTCAAGAATAATAATTTTTGGGCCTTTAGAAGTCCTTTATTTGCCCAAAACTAGCTTCCCGGGTAAAATCGAGCTGGTCTCGTAAAATAATTTGGACTTTTATTTTTAGAAAAATTTAATCATATTTAATCATATTCATAAGCCTTGAAAATATTTATTGAAAAAAATATTTTATCTTGGTCGTCCCCGGTCTTCTTTCCTCAGCCTATTATCGAATATTCAGATAAAATCTTCAATTCTCATGAAATCATGCAATCTAATCGTTTAATCATGCAATATGTACTATTTAAGCATTAAAGTAAAATCAATTAAAAGAATTAAGCAATTTAGCACATTTGCATGCATGTGGTTTACGTGGATTGACATTTGGACTGTTACAAAACAACCATAACGATAGACTATTCCACTCGATAAGTGAGAACCACTTGGACAGTCCGAGGGAGAGTTGTTCAGTGTGTCATCATTTGATCACCCATCTGTATGAAATGGATATCTTAATGTATTTACCAATGAAACATTGTGATTACATCACAGATGCTAGTCTCAAGCTCAAGCGATTTTTTCATTATTTTAGGCTGCAGATTCGACTAAGAACCTGTTTAGAATATACGGTACACTTCCTAATGAGTTTCATGATCTTACGTTGCAAGGAAGACGTCGTGGTACCTATTATATATATTCAAATACTTTATCTATACAGCTTGCATTAGTATACATATAAAGCATAATGTCATAATTAGATAAAAAAGTAAAATATTATTAAAATAAAGATTTCTTTTTACATTAGAATCAATAAAGCCCAAACCACAAGTTGAGAAATTTGTATTTTGATTTTGGAATGGAATTCTTAGCTTCAAGAACACGATATAGTCACGTTTATTTAAGAGTTGAGGTTCTTTGAAGATATAGAGTTCGTGCAACTATTCGAGTATATAAATTTCTTTAAGTATTTATAGAACGTTAAAAATTTGGAATTATTAAATGAATTAAATTTTCATGGTGTATGTTGTTGAGTAGTACATAGAACTTGAGAATTTAATGAACTGTTAGAATAATGTACAAAGTAGAATTATGGAAGTTTATATGACAAAAGGTTGAAAGAGAGCAAAATTTAGAAAGCCAGACAGAAGCCTGGGCGTCCCAACATGAAAATTCAGAAGTAAAGACAGCAACTTGGGCTCCAACGCCCTAGGAGAAAAAGGGTGGTGCCTCAGCGTCTGGTCTGCTATCACGCGAATTGATATATTTAAAGAGAGGGTTCAGACTTAAAAATAATTTTCACCTACCCGAAAACCTATAGAATGATAAGGGTTTCTAATTTCTTCTCAAAAATATTTCACAAAACATTCAAATATAGATCTAGTTTAAGGCATAGATGCAATCTACACAATATTATCCTAAGTTTGTAAATTGCCATAGAATTCATGAATTTTCTAGATATAATATGAGATAAGGTGAATTTTGAATCTTAGGTTTCCAACCGAAATTTGGAATGAATTTTGATGAAGTATGATATATGTAGCTAGGATACAAATTTAGTTTCATGATTTTATCGTTCAAAGAATTTTCCCCGATAAAATACGTTTTTGGGAAATAAAATGGCGATAAATATTGCATTGTGCCATGTAAGTTAATCGTTCAACTATGAATAAATTACACTGAACTGAAAGATGATTTTTTTAACAAAACTACGCGGCCAAATGATAGTCCTATGAATTCGTGTTTCATCAATTATCAAATGTATGTAAGTTATAAAGTGTAATATGCAAAATTACTTTTGTCAGGAACATTATTGGTGTTTAGAGTGGATGAATAAACACCTCACAAACTTTTCTTTTTAAACCCGAATAGGTTGTGATCTCAATTGGTGTTAGCAGCTGAAATCGTATCTCAACCTTCGAAGTTCACTAGAAAACTTAAATAATAGTGAAGAATGAGTTCATCAGAACTTCGTGAACAAAACTGAAAATTAGTAGACTTATATAAGAAGAGCGATAAAGTGAAGTGTAACAAAAAGTAAATCACACAAGATTTGTTTCTAGAAGTTTGAATGTTGAATCCTTATATGTCTCTCCTTTTGTTTCTAGAAGATTTCCACTAAAAAACTTTGATGTTAAAACTTTTGTAAATACTAACTTTAGTAGGATTTATAAATTTTGAGGACTCAAATTTTCGAAGTAAATCAGGTAAGCAATAAACTTGATATTTTATGTCAGAATTATCAATTGAAAGCCCGAATTTAGACTTAAACGTTCGGCTCAAAAATCACAAGGAGTTAGCTTGGAAGAAATTGACGCGATGCAAAACCGCAAGGTCCACAGTGTAGCCGCCCGTGGAAGCAAAACACCCGCTCATGAATTCATGTCTCAAGCTTGAAGTAGCTCCATTCATGATGTCCTAAGATGACTAAAAATGCAGCCAAGAAATGAGCTAAGATTTGGACATAATCAAGATGTAAAAAATGATAATTGAGTGTACTAAGGTGACTCTTGGTTGTAGATAAACATTGACTACATGGGGCTAATTGGACCATTACTTTTGGGCATTTGGAAGACCAAACTCGGCTGATATGGGGAGATCTATAACTTTTTTTCACCTATAAACACCAAAGTTCAGCCACTCTCAAGCAAAGAAGGAGTTGTTGTGCTCGTCAATTTCGGGCAGCAACTAAGCGACATCCAAAGAGTTATTTTGCCTGGGAATCTCATCCAAAACCTACTCGAGGAACTACCAATTCACGTTCAAGTGTTGTCCAAGAATGGTCAAGTCTTCACTAAGAATCTTGTAAGATCAAACCTTACATTTGAAATAACTGTAAGTGGGCTTATATATGTTAAATATTTATGTATGTCTTAAAATTTGATTGATTATTGTATGTTTGCTTTTGTATGTTTTGTTATATGCTTTGTTATGGATCTTTTTCTGATTCTTTCCTTCTGTTTCGTTCCGATTTGTTCCGTTCGATCTACCTATTTCGCTCGAAGTGATAATTCTATTTGTTATGATACGCATAATGGCGCATCAGAAAAACTTGTGAGCGAAAAGGCCCTAGACAGAGTCTGTCTATAGGAGAAGGCTCTAGAGGGAGTTCGGATGCAGGAAAAACTCCCGAGGGAGCCCAAGATCAAGGATAGCTCATGATCATTATTAATTATAAGATCTGGGTTGAGTGTGATTCTGATTTGATAAGTCTTTGTTCTATTAAGATTCTGTTTAATTCATATGATATGATCGCTGATACGCTATAAGTTCTGAATTGAGGCCTATTCCGTTTTTTGATTTATGCTCCATAAATGATTATTTTAAATATATGTATGACTTCTTATTCTGGTATTCGATCGGCTCCCACTTCCTAAGTATTTTTCGAAACGCTCACTCCATTACATCCCTCCCCAGATAATAATGAGGATCATGTGGAAGAGATAGAACAAGATCAATTTTGGGGTTTGTTAAGAAATCCAGATTAAAAACAAGTCCCTGATTTCAAGTTTATAGTTTATTCGTATTAGTTTCCACATTTCACACTTTTCTTTGTAAGAACAGTTTCCGCATTATTCACATTTCTCATATGTAAATACAATGTTTTTTTATGAATTAGACTGATTTTGACTATTTTCTACAAGACTTATTGTTTTCAATGAAATTGCTAAACAATATTAGATGTCATCTACGCCTCGGCTCCTTGGGATGTGAAATTTAAAGGGTATCAGAGCCGCCAGGTTCATAACGATCTTAATGTGATGTTAATAAAGAAGTCAAATTTTTGCAAGAACCCAATGCCCTCCTATCCAAATCGTTCCGGAAAATAAAGCTCATCCTCCATTGATTAGATTTCCAAATTCAATTTGTTTCTATTTGTGGAAATATTCGAATGACTATATTTATAAACTGGAAAAATTCTTTAAAGCTTGAATCAAATGTATGTCTATGTAATCTCTTGTTCTGTAGGTTAGAAAGCTTTGATCAACTGATTTGCATTTCTGTGTATAGACTTCAAACTGCAAGAGTCATAAAATTCAAAAAGATCCACTTCGTTGTTGCATCTTTTGTCAAGGTCATAATTCTTTGACATTCGTAGAAAATGTAGTCTGGTTGGATTTTGCTGTGTTAGCGAAGTACGGAAAAATTTATCTAATAATCAGTATAGTCATCTGGTGTAAACTGATATCTTAGATAATAAATGATGATCTCTAAATTGATAACTTGATAAAAATTGCTTTGATATAATTCAATTTAGGTCCGAGTCAGTTTTGTTTGACCAGTACAGTTTAGGCAAACTAGTTTAGCTTGTGGATATAGTCAGTTCCATTGGTTCGGGTGACTCAATTTAGCCTTGTTCATTTTAGTTTATATCAGTTTTGTCTTAAATAATTTGTTAACACCAAAACATAAATGTTTCGAAATCAAGACATATTATACATAATATGCTCATCTACTTACTATCCTAAAGTAGTAGACAATTCTAATCTCGAGAATTTCGTTTCTTAAATCATTGCAACAAAGATATTCTTAAGGTTCTACTCTCAAAGTTAGCAATTAGCATTTGAACAACCCAACTTAATTAATGTTCACACAATGAGATACTTACCTTAAAAAAATCGGTTTCTATGTTGAAATAATAAAATTGATTATGACGTCTTATCTCAACCAAATATAATTATTATTTCATTATTAATTTAATATCCTCGAGTTGAACCGTCACTATATACTAACTCGTCCATTTACTTGTAAACACCCAAATATAGAACGCTTGTGTGTCTTAAACTTCAAGTACTGTAAATCCATAAAACCCAAAAACTAAGTATAATATCAATATCTACGTATAAATAAAAGAATTCTAGTATCAAAATATTCTTAAACTATTTGTTTGCCAACTCCAAGTTTAATTGAGGCTTAAGGAACGTATACTTTCCCATTGGAACCAGTGCAATATTCCATCAAGCTTAAGGCACATATACTTTCCCATTGGAACCAGTGCAATATTCCATCATCTCATTTTTAAATAACACTATTATATAAAGCTCAATATATAGTTCCATATCAATGTCTACTGAATCTAATATGAGTTCGGGTTGGAAGAACTATCATCTCATTTTTAAATAACACTATTATATAAAGCTCAATATATAGTTCCATATCAATGTCTACTGAATCTAATATGAGTTGGGTTGGAAGAACTATATTTGTTAAAAAATTATTATTTACCCTAAAATTTTGGTGATTGGCAAAATCAAAACAACACCTAACTGTTTCAGGAATCAGCTGCAATCTTCCTTCTATAACAGGAACCATTTCAACCATTTAGATATCAACTGCTTGGTCTCCAACTGCATAGAATTTCAACGGGCTGTTCAAAGTCTTCAAACCGCTTCATTAAAGAGCTATTTAGTGCTCAGTTAGTGAAAGAAATTCTCTGACCGGCTCAGGATATTCAATGGTTGTGTATCGCTACAAGTCAATCATATCTGAACGTGTCCCGATAATGATCTGCATTAATGACACTATCCCAGAATAGAAAGATTGCTTATACATCCCTCAAGTTCTGATGAAGATAACAGTCACCACAAAGGGATACTCAGCAGCAACTCTTCAAGGAACGAGATTCAAAGCTACACAAGCAAAGAGAACATTAAAATGTTTGCTGAATAACATTTAATTAAGTTGCAGCTGATAGTGACACATCTGTTGGATCTCGATTTTCTCTCATGCCCAAACACTGCGGAAGTTTCAAATTTTTGTTTTATTTTGACAATCAAAATATATTTGTTTGAGCACTCATATGGTTTTACAAATTATACATTCATAGGGAGTTAGAATATTTTACCTTTAGTCAAATTTTCACTTGGCACCAACTACTCCGTGTTAGCGGACGTAGCTCTTGTTGTAAATCCCTACGTACGTTCTTCAAGTCTCTTTTCTTCAATCTCCTAATCCGGTCCACGACCGAATTACTTGTTCCTCTTCTAACTTGCATTAGAAAGTATAGAACATGTTTTGCATAGATATACAACACACAATTTTTGTTCAAAACCTTTGAGAGTATTAATCTATGGAAGAGCCGAAATTTTTCTTGTAAATTTCCAAGCCAAAGTCTCGAATGAATGCTTGTGCAAAAATTGAGAATAAAGAAATCTAAATCTTTCTTTAATTATCATTTACTTAATTAATTTAATTAATTAAGCAAACTAAATATTTGGAGGATTATGGTTGTGATTCTCAAAATCTCACAATCCAAATTAGTGGAAATTCCATGACCTAATTATCAAAATAAACATTAATGATCTTGATTAATTAATTGAGCTCGTCAAACGAGTTTAATTAATTAATCAAAGTCCATTAAGAACTTTAATTATTTAGTATGTTGGACTTGTACTTCTACAAGCCCGATAAACATACTTCTCACTATATTTAATTTAATTTTAAATAAACTCAACTTTTGAGTTTAATAAATTAAATCCTCAAATTTTATTAATTCAACCTTTTGAATTTATTCTCTCCAAATTTTATAAATTCAACTTCTTGAATTTAATGTCTCATAAATTCAACTCCTTGAATTTATTTTCTCAAAATTTTAATTATCATAAATTCAACTCATGAATTTACTGTATCATAATATCAATTCAACTCCTTGAATTTTTTCTCTCAATGTTTTCTATAAATTCAACTCCTTGAATTTATTATCTCAACGGGGACAAATAATCCAGTACTTGTGTGACCCTCAATGGTTCAGGGATAGAGCTAGCCGTGAGTTCACAACTCTTTGTGATTCAGGACATAATCCTTTATTCGGGCTTACCCTAGTTTTTCCCATTCTATGTATCAACTATTGATCATGAGAATGTCAAAAATCATATTTCTGATTAAACCCATCGAACCATGGTAAAAGAGTCTAGTAGCATCGTCCCATGATTCCCTAGGTATCACTGATAGTGCCTGCAAGAACCAGTCGATTATGATTAACATACAGTACGGTCCCTTCATCTCATATATCCCGATCGAATCTGCAACCATTGGTTCATCAAGGGTTGCATATTAATTCGATGAATATGTGATACATATAAATAGTGACATCGCATATACCATTGGAGAACTCTTTCTCCAATATACATCTCATACTCTGGCCAGAGGTTCCACGCACTATTATTTCATCAGATCACATAGAATATCCACACTCGTAGGTGAGCGATGAATCCTCGACTACAATGCACTGGCAGCTACATGTGTCGCAACTGTACCCAACCTCGTCGCCTGACGAGTCTCCTGGAGCCGGTAAACGAGTCAAAGCACAGCCCTAGCGTATAGAGCCTCAGTGTTGTCCCGGGTCGTAAGGACTAATGGTGTACAATCATAACCACGGACTTATCATCTCGATGAATAATAACCACTTGGAAAGACCGAGGGAGTGTTCTTCGGTATAATCATCATATGACTACCCATCTGTAATGTTTGGACATCTCTATGCTCTTACCAAGAAACGCAGTACACAACATCATAGATGCTAGTCTCGAGCTCAAGCGACCTTTATCCAAGTTTTAGGCGGCTGAATCTGTGAGGCCCGGGGCCGAAGAGAGCGGGGGGTGATCGCCGGTGCCATGAGGTTTCACGGACAATGAGCGGCTCCTGGCAGGCTTCTAGGTGGAGGGAACATGAATGAACTGATAGCACACCAGAATGAGAGGGATTCCGAGACTGTTCAATGTAATGGACTGTACAGTTGAAGAGGGCTTAAAAGATTTGATTGGTACTACTCATATCAATAAGGTGCACCTTCTTTTCGGTAGCTCATCACATAAGAACTCAAAAGTTAAGCGTGCTTGACTTGGGGCAATTTCGGGATGGGTGACCTCCTGGGAAGTTTTATATGGTGCGTGTGAGTGAGGACATAAACACGCTAGAAAGACTCGTCTTGGTACAGTGAGGACAGTCGTCGAATCTGGGGCGTTACAGTTGGTATCAGATCCGACCGCTCTTAGTACGGTGTGGTTCGGGGACGAACCAAGCGGAAGCTGGTGGGCTGTGAGGCCCGTGGCCGAAGAGGGCGGGGGGTGATCGCCGGTGCCATGAGGTTGTACGGACAATGAGCGGCTCGTGGAAGGCTTCTAGGTGGAGGGAACATGAATGAACCGATCTCACACCGGAATGAGAGGGATTCCGAGACTATTCAATGTAATGGACTGTACAATTGAAGAGGACTTAAAAGATTTGATTGGTACTACTCATATCACGAAGGTGCATCTTCTTTTCGGTAGCTCATCACATAAGAACTCCAAAGTTAAGCGTGCTTGACTTGGGACAATTTTGGGATGGGTGACCTCTTGGGAAGTTTCCTAGGGTGCGTGTGAGTGAGGATATAAGCACGCTGGAAAAACTCGTCCTGGTACAGTGAGGACAGTCGTCGAATCTGGGGCGTTACAGAATCGACTAGGAACGGATTTAGAACAATGTTTACAAATGAGTTTCAACTTCGAATTACGATTCATTTTTATTAAAGCATAATCAAGGACTTTATCTATGTGTTTGCATTATATACAGATAAAGTAAAACAAGACTAAAAAAGTTAAATTATATTAAAATAAAGATTGTTTATTACACTTGAGTCAATAATTCCCTAGCCAACAGTTAGCTTGATGGGCATCTACTATAACAATCTCCCACTTGCCCTAGAGCCAACTACCCATAACTTTAATCCCATTGCTTTGCGATGCTTCTCAAACAATGGTCCTGGCAAGGGCTTTGTAAGTGGATCAGCAACATTATCTGTAGAGGGGACTTTTTCGACTGATATGTCTCCTCTTCCCACAATCTCCTGTATGATGTGGAACTTCCTCAGTATATGTTTGGATCGCTGATGAGACTTGGTTCCTTTACTTGCGTAATGGCACCAGTGTTGTCGCAGTACACCGGGACTGTATCAACTCCATTAGGAATAACGACCAACTCTTGGACAAAATTCCTCATCCAAACTGCCTCTTTTGTTGCAGCAGATGCAGCAATGTATTCAGCTTCAGTGGTGGAATCCGCAAGGGTGTCTTGCTTGGAACTTTCCAAGAGACAGCCGCACCATTTAGCATGAATACAAAACCAGAGGTCGATTTCGAATCATCTACGTCACATTGGAAGTTAGAATCAACGTATCCTTCCAATTTTAGTTCAACACTCCCATAGACCATGAACAAGTTCTTAGTCCTTCTTAAGTACTTAAGAATATCTGTCACGGCCTTCCAATGCATTGGACCAGGGTTCGCCTGATATCTGCTTGTAACACTCAGAGCGTAAGCAACATCAGGACGTGTTGATATCATACCATACATGATACTACCAATGGCTGACGCATATGGAATACGTGTCATCATCTCTATCTCTTCATCAGTTTTGGGACACATAACTTTAGATAGAGCAACACCATGACACATTGGTAAGTATCATCTCTTTGACTCTTCCATAGAGAATCGTTTCAAAATGGTATCGATATAAGTTTCTTGGGTGAGTCCTAGCATTCTTTTTTATCTATCTTTATAGATTTTTATTCCCAATACATATGATGCTTCACCCATGTCTTTCATGGAGAATTTACTTTCTAACCATACTTTAGTTGATTGTAGTAATCCTACATCATTCCTAATGAGTAGGATGTCATCAACATAAAGTACTAGGAATATCACTGCACTCCCACTAACTTTCTTGTACACGCATGGTTCCTTAGGATTCTTAGCAAAACCAAACTCTTTGATAGTGCTATCAAATCTGAGGTTTTAAATTCTTGATGCCTGCTTGAGACCATATATTGATATCTGAAGTTTGCATACCTTATGCTCACTTCCTACTGATGTGTATCCCTCAGATTGAGACATATAAATTTCTTCTTTGATGTCTCCATTGAGGAATGCAGACTTTACATCCATTTTTCATATCTCATAGTCATACAATGCTGTTATGGCTAGTAGTATTCTAATGGACTTAAACATAGCAACTGGTGAAAAAGTTTCCTCATAGTCAATTCCTTGCCTTTGAGTATAACCTTTTGCAACCAGTCTTGCTTTGAAGGTCACTACCTTCCCATCCGTCCCAAGCTTTCTTTTGTAGATCCATTTGCATCCTATGGGAACGATTCCCTTAGGTGGATCCACCAATGTCCAGACTTGATTTGAATACATAGAGTCTATTTCAGGCTGCATGGCTTCAAGCCATTTGGTTGAATCAGTATCAGATATTTCTTCTTTGAAATTTATTGGATCACATCCAACACAATGTTCATCAAGGCTTTGTTCATGTAGAAGCGTATATCTTGCAGGTGGTCTAATAACCCTATCAGACCTTCTAAGAGCTTGTACTTCAACTTGGTTGTTGGGAAATGGGTTCAACTTCTATAGTTGAGGGAGTATCTTGAAATTCTTCAAGTTCTATCATTTTGCCTTTTCTATCTAATAGAAATTTCTTTTCAAAAAAGATGGCATTTTTTGAAACAAACACTTCTGCTTCATTAGGATGATAGAAATAATATCCAATAGAATTCTTTGGATATCCTACAAAGTAGCATAAAGTGGATCTACTATACAATTTGTCTCCCACTATCTGTTTCACGTAAGCAGGACATCCTCATATTCTCATGTAAGAATATTTGAGAGTTTTTCCCATCCATATCTCATATGGTGTTTTATCCACTACTTTAGTAGGGACATTATTCAACAACATCGCCGCAGTTTCAAGCGCAAAGCCCTAAAACGTTGTAAGCAATTCAGTGAATCACATCATCGATCGAACCATTCCATCAAGATTCGATTACGACGTTCAGAAACACCATTCAATTGTGGTGTTGCTGGTGGAGTCTACTGTGAGATAATCTCATTCTCTTTTAAATAATCCAAAAAATCAGCACTCAAATATTCTCCATCTCGATCAGATCGAAGTGTCTTAATACTCTTTTCTAGCTGTTTTTCTACTTTAGATCTGAATCTTTGAACTTTTCAAATGCTTCAGATTTGTGTCAAATAAACTTACACATACCTCGAATGGTCATCAGTAAAGGTAATGAAGTAGGATTGCTCATATTTTGTGCTAACACTTAGCGGGCCTCAAATGTCTGTGTGGATCAAATCCAGTAGACCATGTGCACGTTCCATGTTTCCATTGAATGGACTCTTGGTCATTTTTCCTTTTATACAGGACTTACAAATAGGTAGAGAATTTATCTCTGACAAGTCAAACATGTCTTATCCCACTGTTTTGTGCATCCTTCTTTGGAAATTGTGACCTAGTCTAGCGTGCCATATTTGTGCAGGATTTGGATCATCTAACTTTCTTTTGTTTGTTGTTGAAATCATGTTTACTTTGGACACTCACTTATCATTTCCAAAACATTTCTGGCCCAGATAATTTCTTATGTCCAATCTTCTTACAGTGAAACAAATATGTTCTGACTTATCAAAGTTTGTAGGCCCTTTGAGTATCATTCGAAGTTTGCCTCTTATTGAGTTTATTTTTCTTGTGAGGGGCAGAACATTTCTTTCCCTTACCTTGTGAGCCATTTTTCGTCCTGACGAGAGGCCCATTAGAAAAACAACATTTTCCTGTTTTATGGTGATCTCATAAGTGATAAGCGTATTGACTAGCTCTTCAAGGCTATCATCTATCTTATTCAAATTGAATTTCACCATAAACCCGTCAAATGAGGAAGAGAATGACAATAAATTGATGTCATCAATTAACTCATTAGGAATCACGTATTCCAGGCCCACCACATTCTCAATAAGCCTAGTCATATGTACACCACGCTCATGGGCCAAAACCCCCATCTTGCATGCGTGTAGTCATGAGCTCCTTGAAAGTGGTGTGCATCATTTTATGAGTTTCATTTACCATACAACTCTTGTACATGCATTCGAATGTCAGCAGCATTCATCATTTCCTCAAACTGTCTCTACAGTTCATTTGACATAAAAGCGTGTATGTTTAGTTTGCATAATATGGTCCTATCATCTTGCATGCTTTGTCAGTTCAGCATGACTGACATTAGTGCGTATGCCATTTTCTCCGAATTTAGAACAATTTTCCCAACCAGTCTTGAAAATTAGATTCGGTTAGCTTGTTAATAACAAAAATAGATTATGTGACGAAATCGAAAATATACTGATATGGAAACAGAATAATAGTTGCTGATTATTTTAAAATAATTTTAAGATATAAAATATTGATTTCATTTTATAAATTTTCCTCCAACTATTTTGACATTTCCACCACCCTTTGATGAAAAAGGGAAATCGTATTTCCTTAATGAGCACGTAGAGTCCAATTAGCCAATTATAATCCCGAATAATATCAGCTAATTATAATTTCTAAAAGGTAGAATTCAATTGCATCCCTATGCAACCTCCGCCTGTTTTGCCTCACGTTTAATAAGGACCCAATAATATGACGCCGTTTATTTTCACGTGTCAAACCGACCCATCAATATTGAACTGTATTGGACGGTTGCCATGAGTTCCCGCAACAATATGAGCCGAAGTCATGGGAGTTCCACTCAATTCACATCATATGTCTGGTGGAAGCTAAGTCACAGCTTTCCGGTGTCCAGGCCTCCCCAATAATATGAGCCAGACACTGTCCGCGGGTAGCGATCAACATGCAACCACGGTTGATGGAAGGCATGAAAAATTAAACTCTTTTAATTTTTACTTTTGTAGTTTGATATAAATTTTGAATCTTGTTCAAAATGAGGGATTTTAATTTTAAAATTGTCTCATCATTTTAATTTAAAATCATGTGCCACGAGTTTGTATGTTTGCCGGATTCATGCAACTATATTATTTAATAATATACATACATGCATACTACTATATATCAAATATATATCATAATATGACATTCAACAATAAATAAGGATGATCGATCGCCAATAATATTAGATCCATGTGAGCCAGACATGGATCCAGGTCCAAAACCTAGGTGAATGCAGGGATGCAAATGCAACTATTACAAGTGCTTCCAATATTTTACATGTCTTCATATTGTGCATCGGGGACACCATCTTCCAGTTTTGATCTCCCACTATTTCTAATAATTACATTTAAATAGCCATGGCACATAAGTGATACATCTCATGGGGTGGAAACGGGCCATAAACCAGGCCCACTTTAATAATATCAAATATTAACAAAATGAATAAAACGGTAAAATATCCTAACATACACCTAATACATTGGTCAAGGCTCTCGATAATCCTTCATGCATTTAATATCAAATATTAACATCAATTAATAAAACAAATTTAATTAACTGATAAATCATATATCTAATAATTTTATCACTAACCACAACAATTATTGAAGAATTTAATAAATTAAATAAACATATTTATTTAATTTCCAAATAATTCAATAATAATTGATTTATTGTAAAACTCATTTTTACCATAAATAATTAAAAATCATATTCTAATTATTTATTTTATAAGAAAATTATTAATTTTTCAAAAATTTATTTTTTAAAAGATAAATTTAACTAATTTTCATAAAATATCAATTTAATCCAAAGTTTTGAAAAATCAAAAAATGGCACCCTAGGCCCAAACAATTCAAGCCCAATATCCAGCACGGTTCCCGAGACACTCCCGGACAGCCGCCCGCGTTGCCCGCAACTGCCCGATCTCGATCGTGTCGGGCAGTGGCGGGCAACCTGTGCGCACAGCGCGGCGGCACGCCGTGGGCGCAGCGTGCGGACGTTCCGCACGCCACGCGCGCGCAGCTGCCACAAGCTGTGCAGAGGCTCCGCACACCGTGGACGGTTGCTACGCACAGGGCGCTGGACGCTGCGCGTGCAGTTTGCCCGTAACAGTTCTGGGCAGATCCGAATTATTTTTTTTTGTTTTAAAATCGAAATTTTATAGTGCAACAATTTTCTGAAAATATTTTCTTGCGTGGTTAGAAATAAATTATTCAATATAAAATAAAACCATTCGATATAGAGAACCTAGCTCTGATACCATTGTTGGATCTCGGTTTTCTCTCGTGCCCAAACGTAGCGGAAGTTTTAAATTTTTATTTTATTTTGATAATCAAAATATATTTATTTGAGCACTCGTATGGTTTTACAAATTAAACATTCATAAGGAGTTAGAATATTTTACCTTTAGTGAAATTTTCAGTTGGCACCAACTACTCCGATGTTAGCGGCGTAGCTCTTGTTGTAAATCCCTACGTACGTTCTTCAAGTCTCTTTTCTTCAATCTGCTAATCCGGTCCACGACCGAATTACATGTTCCTCTTCTAACTTGCATTGGAAAGTATAGAAGATGTTTTGTTTAGAGATAGAACACACAATTTTTGTTCAAAACCTTTGAGAGTATTAATCTATGGAAGAGCCGAAATTTTTCTTGTAAATTTCCAAGCCAAAGTCTCGAATGAATTCTTGTGCAAAAATTGAGACTAAAGAAATCTAAATCTTTCTTTAATTATCAATTATTTAATTAATTAAATTAATTAAGTAAACAAAATATTTGTAGGATTATGGTTGTGATTTTCAAAATCTCACAATCCAAATTAGTGGAGGCTACGATTTTAGGTAAAAAAATTTTAAAATAAAAAATTTCATGACCTAATGACCATAATTAACAGTAATGGGATTGATTAATTAATTGAGTTAGTCCAATTAGTTTAATTAATTAATCAAAGTCTATTAAAAACTTTAATTATTTATTATTGGACTTGTACTCCTACAAGCCCATTAAACATACTTCCCACTATATTTAATTTAATATTTAATAAACTCAACTTTTGAATTTAATAAATTAAATCCTCAAATTTTATAAATTCAATCTTTTGAATTTATTCTCTCCAAATTTTATAAATTTAACTTCTTGAATTTAATGTCTTATAAATTCAACTCATGAATTTACTATATCATAATATAAATTCAACTCCTTGAATTTTTTCTCTCAATGTTTTCTATAAATTCAACTCCTTGTATTTATTATCTCAACTGGGACAAAATAATCCAGTACTTGTGTGATCTCAATGGTTCAGGGATACAGCTAGCCTTGGGTTCACAACTCTTTGTGATTCAGGACATAATCCTTTATTCAGGCTTACCCTAATTTTCCCATTCTATGTATCAACTATTGATCATGAGAATGTCAGAAATCATATTTATGATTAAACTCATCGAGCCATGGTAAAAGCGTCTAGTAGCATCGCCCCATGATTCCCTAGGTATCCCTGATAGTGCCTGCAACAACCAGTCGATTATGATTAACGTACAATGTGATCACTTCATCTCATATATCCCGATCGAATCTGCAACCATTGTTCATCGAGGGTTGCATATTAATTCGATGACTATGTGATACATATAAATAGTGGCATCGCATGTACCATTGGGGAACTCTTTCTCCAATGTACATCTCATACTCTGGCCAGAGATTTCACGCACTATTATTTCATCAGATCACATAGGCTATCCACACCCGTAAGTGAGGAGTAAATCCCCGACTACAATGCACTAGCTCCTACATGTGTCGCAACTGTACCCAACCTCGCCACCTGATGACTCTCTTGGAGCTGGTAAACGAGTCAAAGAACAACCCTAGCATATAGAGCCTCAGTGTTGTCCCGAGTCGTAAGAAATAATGGTGTACAATCATAACCACAGACTTATCCTCTCGATGAATAATAACCACTTGGAAAGTTCGAGGGAGGGTTGTTCGGTATAATCATCATATGACTACCCATCTGCATGTTTGGACATCTTTATGCCCTTACCAAGAAACGCAGTACACAACATCACAGATGCTAGTGTCGAGCTCAAGCGACCTTTATCCATGTTTTATGCGGCTGAATCGACTATGAATGAATTTAGAATATGCAGTGTTTACAAATAAGTTTCAACATCTAATTACGATTCATTTGTATTAAAGCATAATCAATGACTTTATCTATGCTGTTTGCATGGGTATACCGAAAGTAAAACAAGACCATAAAAAGTTAAATTATATTAAAATAAAGATTGTTTATTACACTTGAGTCAATAAATTCCCTAGCCAACCGTTGGCTTGCAGGGTATCTACTCTAACAACATCACTCCAGCGATACAGGTTTACGTTATTCATCGTTTTCGATCGTTGGAATGATATCTTATAAAAGAAGAGTTGTAGAATGCAGAAGAGAGTTCAATCATTTTAAGCTTTTCAACCACGCGATTGAAACACTATTGAAGCTTGCATGCTAACAGATATGAGTGCTCTTAAAGTTCATATACTTCATCGCTCATCAAGCATGCACTAAGCAGAAAGATATCTGATCATTCAAGGATCAATTTCATGTTACACAAAATATACAATTTTCATTTATAATTATTTGATTAATTGTATTGTCTAGTGAATCGAGGGTTCTTAAAATAAAGAAGTGTAAAGTGATCATTAAGAGTTTCGAAACAAGCAGTGTGATAAGTCCTGATTGGAATAGGCTGTTGCAATAAGTTTGTAAAGTCAAATTCTTTTAGTGAAATCCTTCCTAAAAAGGAAGAAGAAGTGAGGTAGGAGTTTTTATCTCTGAATATCCATAAAAATCATGCGTCTTTACTTTTCGTCTGCACTTACTTTTTGAACCGTTTCTTTTTAACAAGCCAGCCAACCAGCTGAAGCTATCATTAGAAATTAAGAACCGTTTCCCGCAATTTTCAAGTGTTCATATTTCTAAAAGTTCAAGAAAAACTTTCAACCGCCTAAAAACGATTGAAAACTAATTTTAAAAATCAAATATTTTTACTTTTCCGATTCTAACAATATTTATAGAATTTTAATATTATATTAAAACAGTCACCAATTTAGTAAACAGTGAGACTTTGATTCTACTTTTAGTCCATAGAATCCTAAAATCCACAAAATCAAGGTAATAAATTATTTACCTATAAAACTTAATATTTTGTTCATTAATAACGCATATTAAAAACATGCAAGGTCATAGCATAACTAATTTTTTTTTTGTTTATATAACACCAAAACTTTGATATGAACCAACATATCTCATAACTTTGTAATTCAAAGTTATCAAATAACCTTAAAGAGTAAAATCCAAACACATAACTCCACTTAATCCCAAAATACAAAGAAGTATCATGTTAATATTTTTACTCTCAAATCATCACATTGAATCTTGACTATTTACCAATTATCTCAATTAGAAATTCGTGTAAATGACCATCAACCTAAATTCTAGAATCCAAAATTCCATAAATGACTTTCCACAATTCCTCGATCGGTGTCTTCATCTTTATAATGTTTGGCATCTAAATTCTAGACTTGACATGCGGATTACCTCCAAATATCATGATCGTTACAAGACTTTTAAAGACATAAGTTCCTACATTTCCACAACCATGAACGCTATTTGGCTTCTTACATCAATCTCTAATAGTAATCTAATAATCAGTCCTATGCCACTTGCAACTTATTTCAGGAATATGTACTCCAAAAATGTATAATGTTTACTATTAGATCGACCTCAAAATTATGACTAAATACACATTTTTGTATAATTTAGGGTAAATTCTCGGTTTAGTCTCAAATCTTAAGTGTGTTTCTCGGTTTAGTCCCAAATCAATTTTTCGAACCAATTTGGTCCCAAATCTTCCCATTATTTTACCTCATCAGTATTTCCGTCAATTTCGAGTTAAATTAACGGAAGAGAACGTTTCTGCCTTCAACAAAAAACCCAAATCACTTCACCAGCCCTAATCGATCCTTTCTCTTCCAAGCAAGTCCATAGCTGCCTGCTGCAACAACCCACTATATTCCTCCACGTCGATTCGGTCGCCGCTGCATGCTCGAGGTAATAAGCTGTTCTTTCTTCGGTATTTGTTCAATTTCAGGTCGAGTTTCCTGTATTTTGAGTGCCTATTCATGCGAAAAACAAGAACTAGTTTCTTCCTGAAAGAGAATTACAACATCGTGCGAAATTGTGTATTCGACAAGTATATTGACGATTTCTGTAACTTCCTGCCCTTCATTCTGTGGTGTATTTGTTCTGAGAACTCCTTTTCCTGCTCCTAAATTGCCGCAATCTGAGAACTCCTTTTCCTGCTCCTAAATTGCCGAAATCTTTACATGACTAATATTTATTTTTGTCATTCATGTAATTATTTGTAGTTGGCTGCATCTTGAAGAGGAAAGTGGTAACTCGTGAAAGGAGAGACACCTAAGAAAGTTTCTTTCTCTCCTCAAGTTGTCTGTGTCTCCATTTTCTTGCATTATGAGATCGATTTATATTTCAGTGTTTGCTATCTGGATGTTACCTTCAATTATATTTCAAGATTTATTATATGGTTGATTAATAAACTTTTTGGTATAATTTTTTGTTCATGTATATTTTGAACTTGTTTTTAAACTTTTATTATTTCATGATGTAGAGCTTAAAGCATACTTTTATTGCATCTGTATATTTTACTATGCAACATTTTACATGTTGATATCAGCATATAGTTTAAGACTTGTTTCGGTGATGATACAGAAAGAGTAGATGTGCCTCTCGGTTTCATAACATCCGTTTTATGCTCGTCCCTGTGGGAATTGATGATTTTATAATATCATTTTTTTTACCTATCATTTCAGGAGATCATCGAAGAAAGCTAACAAAATGGTGGTGCACCTTTTAATTTCAAGTACTGTTTTATTGTAATCATACTTGTTTATAAAACAATGAAAATTGCTTTGTTTTTTTGTGTATTGTAGGGGAAAACATATGTTGTCTTCGTTGGACGTAAAACTGGTGTATACGAGACATGGGAAGAAGCACATAGTCAAGTAAACAAATTTAGTGGGGCTTCTCATAAATCATTCTGCAGTAGGGATGAAGCATCAAAAGCTTTTCATGCATACCTAGAGAAACAAAATTCATCTGCTTCATTTATGTCTGACGAAGAAAGTTCGTGTGCAACTTTTAGCACCGCTCCAAACAGAAGTACTGACGCTGAGAAATTATTAAAAGTAAAAGATTTGCTTTTAGAATTAGAAAATGAGAACCGCAATCATTTATTGAAGGTTGCAGGGTTAGCGGAAGAGATTAAACAACTAGTACAATCTCTAGAAATTGGTGGCGAAGATTAGATATCCTTGTGTATCTGTAACTTGGATTTGTAGTGTTCGTTCGTTGACTCAAGACTATGTATGATTTTGGTGTATTGGTAAAAAAATGTGAACTTCTTTCACACGTCCTTTTTTATTTATTTCAATGTTTGTCTATTTTAAGAGGGTGACGGTTTGTCCATTTCTAATATACATGTCATGATATTTTTTCTAATCATTTTTTTGCTCTTGAAATACGCTAAAACCCTGAAATCCTCCTCCCTGGATGGATAAATAAAAAAACAGAGCTTGGCCTCATTCACAACTAATTGCATTCACAAATAGTTGCACTTCCGGTACCTCGGAAAATTTCTTTAGTAGTGACTTATCCTAGAAGTATCCTTGACTCTTTTCCTCATAGAACATTATTCATCATAATTTATACAATTTTTTCAGTAAAATGAGCATCAGATGAAAAATATGATATGTGACTGAATCATATCAAGTGGCCAGAATAAGAATGAGGGAAAGAACAAACAATGGGAAAACCAGAATGGCTCTTAGGTATAAAAATTCTATAATAGAGTCAAGTTTAATAATAGTAAAGCCACAGATCTTATTCCAGTGCTGCTCGAAAGATCAAAACGGTAGGATTTTAATAATAGTAAAGCCACAGATCTTATTCCAGTCAATAATAGAGTCAAGTTTGCTTTCTTAACAGCATCAAAGCAGATATGTCATCTATTAACCCCATTGAGATCATGACAATATAAAAAGCTCACAAACCTAGTCAAAATAATTTAAGGGACAGCACAAAGCCGATAAAATAATACGAAATATAAATCACCAGATCTCATGCTGTTTGAAACAGTACACTGAACAATAAAATAAAGAGCAACCGTGAAAGACTTGAAAGATTCCATCCATGACTAAATAAAAATTCATACAGTAGAAAACAACAACTTTCAACATCACTTCACATCCATGACTAATTCAAGTCGAACAAGTTTCTTGTAGCACCGAAACAATAGGAAACAAAGAAACTGGATTCCTAAACAAAATAAAATTTTCTCGAGAGAATATCACGTCCCACAAATTCATTTCTTCTTGAAAGATTCCTGAGAAGAGTTAGACTTGACCCCATGAATTCGTGACGAAGATGATGACTGACCAGCTCTACCTCGAACACCTGTTGAAGCTCGTAGTCGTGACACTGTTGTGAAGCTGACGCCATCTTTCAGAAAAGCAGGTGTATGAATGTTCACTGATTGGTTAATCTATAACAATACAAACAAAATAATTATATCACATCAACCATTTCATTTCAGAATATATTGAACTCGTATGAATAACATTAAATCAAAGAGTTTAAAAAAACTTACATTTATCGAAGATATTGAGCATGAACTCCCTTCAATATTAACCCCAACTTGTCGTGCTCTTTTCACCTGCATGTAAGTACATACAACAACATATTTGTTAAAGTGCGAAAAAAAAGCAATAAAAATAAGTTTCATTTTCAGAACCTGTAGTTTTTCTTTTCTTGTTGCACCCAAATTCTTATTGGGTAAAATTGCGCTTTGCTGTGTCATGGGCTCTTTTTGGAATGCTTCTTGGTGTTGTAGATCTTCAGTCCGGTTACAAGTCCTTTTGTTATGTCCTGATCCACCGCATTGTTTGCATTTGGTAAATTTTTTTACACCTCTCAACTTATTTTCAGAAGGGGGTGGTTCATCTGGTTCTCTTCTTCGTAATTTTGCAGGTCTTCCAACTTTTTGTATGTAAACTGGGGGCAGTGGTGGCACCAAATCACATGGGGGCCACAAGTCTGGCCCATTGACAGGCATTATTCGTGCTGCATAACATCTTCTATATGTCTCTACCAAGTAATAAGGATGGACATATGCTTCTGGATCATCTTTTTTGCACCAAATGGCGCATACAGCGTGCTTGCAAGGTATGCCTGTCAAGTCATATTTCCTACAACTGCAAGACCTGTTGAACAAGTCAACCGAATGCTGATCACGTTTATCATCTGATCTCGTTATCTGGTAGTGCATTTCATCTGACTTCATGGGAGAATACCTAATTGCTTCCACATATATCTTTGCAAGCACATCTTTGATCTTTGAACAAATTCGACCGTTCCATTTGTTAGCCCTCTCTCTGTTTTTTTGAAATCTGCCCATCAAAAGATTTCGTATCATCTCATACATCTCAATTACTGGCTTCTCCCTGGCATCTATAATGAAGCTGTTAAAACTTTCACACAAGTTGTTCAACAAGATGTCTGATTTAGGAGTGGTGCTGAAATACGCCTTAGACAACTGGTTTTCGGGTTTCTTCGCCAGCCATTCATATGCCTTTGCATCGATGTCTTTCAACTCAGCCATGTGCACTTGAAACTCTTCAATTCTTGTCGCTTTTGCCGCAGCCCAAAAGGCAATCTTAACCGCTACACTCTTGAATCCATCACATTTCATATTGCTTTCCAAGTGTCTCACACAGAATCTATGTTCAGCATCAGGAAACAAAGATTCAAGTGCAGGAATCAAACCTTTTTGCTTCTCTGACATAAATGTCCAAGTATGCAGATCATTGCCAACACCAATGTCTTCATCTAGGAGCTGAAGAAACCATGTCCAACTATCTTTTCTTTCACGCTCAACCATTGCATAACATATTGGAAAAATGTTATTATTCGGATCTAGCCCCACGGCCGATAACAATTGCCCACCATGTTCTACCTTTAAGAAGCATCCATCAACACCAATGACACGCCGACAAGCATTCTTAAATCCTTGTTTGCAAGCTGAAAAACAAACATACAATCTCTGAAACCTTGGACCTTCGTCATTCTCTGTCAACTTCAAAACTACAGTAGCCCCAGCGTCGGATCTTTTCAATTCAGCACAATATTTCCTTATTTGCCGAAACTGCTCAGCGACAGAACCTTGCACTAATTTCAGCGCCTTTCTCTTTGCCATGTAGGCGGTCTTCCTTGAAAAATCTGACTGAAGAATGGTAGAAATCTCTTCCCTAAACTCCAAGTGTCCCAATTTAGGATTTGTGCTAAATTTTTTGGCAAACGTCTTTCCCAACCACGTTGAGTTGACACACTTGTTTTTAAAATCACGAACACAATGAATGTGACATCCATCAAAATTTCTGACTTGCCAACAACTATCATTAGTCATCTTCGCAACATGGATCATCCAACAACATTTATCATCATTGCACTTAGCCCACAATTGGATGTTATCATTTTTTTCAAACTTCACCGGTCTTCCTTCTCTAATGCAGTGACTTTCAATTGTGAATTTTGCTCCTTTTTTTGAGCTAAATACTAAACCAAGCTTCAACTCTTGATTTTCAAAATCTTTTTTTGGGTCAAACAACAAATAATTTTTAACTTCATCCTCGTCAGAATCATGAAGACTGGTCAAACCGTCACTATCTGCACAAATATCCACTTCACTTTCATACTCATGCATTTTATGAAGGAGATTATCTGTATTTTCTCTTTCAGGGACAATACTTTTTCCTTTCGTAGATTCTATATCATGGACAACAACTGCATCAACTAACTCATTATTTTCTACAAAATCATACACACTGTTACCAAAATTATCAACATTTTCATCTCCAACTTCGTCATTCTTACCATCTAAGTGTTCAATATATATTTCAACCTCATAATTAATTGGAATATATTTTCTAATATTCAACACATCCGAATCATTTTCCAAGTATCCGCCTTCACTGATTGTAGTTCCAACTTTGTGCCAAAATCTAAAAGAATTTTTATCTTCAAATCCAAGCTCTTTCATAAATCCCCACATTTCAATCATTCCCAGCTTATCAAGATCGACGGAATCAAAATATTCAAAACTCTCACCAATGTATTCATCGTGTTTCTCAAGAGATTTGAATCTTCCATTATAATACATTTTAATTGTAAAGTGATCCGGTTCCCCAATTAATCCTAAATAACAAAAACAAAAAATACATTAAATTATCGAGAAAATTCATCAAAAAAATAAAAAGCGTGACAGTTAAAAAAATAATGCATTACCATAATTTGGAGTGCTCTTTCTTGAGGAATTACTCCGTCTAGCCATTAGGTATCCACTCAGTCACCTTAATCACATATAGAATAATAGTCAAGAATTTATCAATTGTAGGCAATTAAAAATAAATTGCCAACCACATTAAAAATTGTCCAGCATTCTCCTATGATTAAGAAAAAAAAAACCTTGAAAAAACCGAAGGAAAGAACATAAATGCCATTGTATGCAATTTAAAATACAAGAACAAACCATGGCCGTGACTGTATCAAACGAGCAGTGGTGCGTGGAATTGCAGTGCATTAAAAATTAAACAAATACCGAAGAAAGAACAGCTGATTACCTCGAGCGTGCAGCGGCGACCGAATCGACGTGGAGGAATATAGTGGGTTGTTGCAGCAGGCAGCTATGGACTTGCTTGGAAGAGAAAGGACCGATTAGGGCTGGTGAAGTGATTTGGGTTTTTTGTTGAAGGTAGAAACGTTCTCTTCCGTTAATTTAACTCCAAATTGACGGAAAGACTGATGAGGTAAAATAATGGGAAGATTTGGGACCAAATTGGTTCGAAAAATTGATTTGGGACTAAACCGAGAAACACAATTAAGATTTGGGACTAAACCGAGAATTTACCCTATAATTTATTTATTCATCCCCAAGTCCCATGACATCTGTGAATCAAGCTATAAGTTCCCAAATTAATTTATTTCAATCCAGTTACTCAAACGTCAATTTCAATCTAAATTAACTTGGTAACACCTAATAATATGAACCCTTAAATCATACCAAAGATCATCCAAGTTCCTTATCAAGACTAAATCACAATTATTTCCCCCCAAAAAAAATTCGAAAACCTAACACAAAACACATCTATCATTAAAATTAACATCATATATATACGTTAAAAGTATACATGAAAACAATAAATCATCATATTATGATCCTTATTATTCAAGTTCGATTTCAAAAATGATCATGAATTCAATACCCAAGGTAAAAACTTAATAATTACATTAAATAACTCTATGCTTATATGAGATCTTTGAACTCAAACCAATGGAAGTTGTGGCATTTAACTTAAATCCCAAATTAATAAACTAGTAGCTATAATGTAAAATTTCTATTCAACCTCGTAAGAAAAGGTATGAATCTTGATTGATTCTTACTTGTACTTAATCTTACCTTCCCATCAAGAAATGATTCTAACACTATTACATAAACTAATATCACTAAAGCTCTTTTACTTTTAATTAATCTTCTTTGTTTCGTCATCCTTCAATATTATAATGTTATTATAATGTTTTAAAGATATTCTTAAATAGACCAATTCCACCTTACAATCATAAGTCCAAAAATCCATCTTCATCACCACCTTATGTTTTATTATAAATCATGCCTAGTCACGAACATAAATAAACACATAACTTTAACTTTAAAAGAAAAAGAGTAGTATATAACAAGATCATAAAGCACGTGTAGGACGTGAAAATTATGACATTCTTTGCTTTGTGTGATGAATATAATGAAAATGTGGTAGCCAATATACATATTGTCCATTCTTGTTTGGAAAAGCCTCTCTAGAGCTCATCCGGGGGCACCTGCAGTCTCGTACTCTCATCACAACTACGCATAAACACCAAAAAACATTTTCATGCTCTTCATTTCATGCTTATAAACATTCATACTTGAAAATTATTTACAAGAAAATTAAACGCATCCCATGAATTTTCATAACATCATGTTTTCATACTTAAAATAACTTTCGTGAAAAGAAATACTTAAAGCGTCGTGCATTATGTATAGTTAGTGATCCACAGAAGCCATTCTCTACGTTCTCGACGACAATTTCATGAATCATGCATAGATGCAAGACCACACTTGGACCCTCGTATGCATGCTATAGTACATATATAGTTGACTAAGAAAAAAAACATGAAAAACATATGTGATTTTATACCCCTAATAAACATGAAAACACCCTTCTTTCAAACCATATTCAAGAATTTTGACTCAAAAACGTATCAAAACCATTCTTCGAAATAAAACCAGATTTTAACCCTTTCAAACCCTATAAACCCATGTTTCTAAGTTGTCGAAAACGGCTTACGCTTCATGTGTGCACATAATCATACATCGGTTCCTTCAAAATATTGAGATTCCTCACAATAAAACATCATAACTTTAATATACCTACATCAATATCAAATATTTAATATCTCTTGAATAATACTTTCAAAAGATTGAATACTTCAATTGGTATTTGAAAGTTCAGTTTCCACAGGGTGAACGTGATGAGGGTGAGTGTTGTGTGTATCAGAATGTAAGTGTTGTGCGTAGGTGTTGTAACACCCACGACAACATGCAGCGGAAATTATAGTTTAACACATTAACACACAACCGGAATGACAAACGATACGAGAGACGAGATATAAATTATGCACAAGTATAAAATACTTGCGCGGTGCCTCAGGGCAAAATAATTCACTAGAAAAACTTGTAAGTTTACAAAAACCAATATTAGTGAAAGAATAAAACAACTCCCTAATTAAGTTGAGTAAAAAACAATTGCATCCTAAACCAAACCGTATAACCAATATACAGAGGATGCATCAACTGAGAAGTGAAAAGTCTTCAAAAATCAACACACTAATCTAAACAGTGATTAGGCGTTCTTCAGATGTTATCAGCACTTCACAGCAACACTTTAATAATGGCACGAGATTGCCTCGATCTCAAAAACTCTTAGTATGAATTAGTCTCTCAAGGATTTTTATGCTCTCGGTCTCTCCGGGATTGTTATACTCTAAATCGTTACACCTTTTTCTTCTCCTTTGAGTCCTATTTAACATCGAGAAAAAAAATAATTTCATTAGGAAACAAACTCTTTTTAAAACAAGGATAATATCTTAAAGATATTGTGATATCATATCTTAAAGATATTATGAGTCATATCAAATATAGTCTTATATCACATATTGAATTTATACGAGATCTATCATCAATTTCGAGATTATTCTCATGTCTAGAAAGGCAAAATATTAAAGATAAAAAAGAAAAATATATTAAGGAATAAAATTCCTTTCAATCTCCCCCTTTTTGTCTTTCTGGACAAAACAACCCAAAAATGGTTGTACGGCTCAGCTCCCCCTGAGTTAGCAAATCAGTGACTCAGCCAACTTTAGTTGACTCCCCCTGGATTCTACCGTTAAGCCTCCCCTGATACAGTTAACACAAGTGTTGTATGTTAGATGTTGCAACATTCAGATCATAACATCGAAACAGTTCATTAGTTAGGAGAAACAAAGATCAGAGAGAATAAAAGAACAACTAAAATACTAAAACCATCAAGAGAAGAAAAAAAAAACTCAAAATCTCATTTTCCTTCATTATTGCCATCATCAGCATCAGCCATTTTTGCTCCACTGGTTCCAGCTATATCTGTATCTACTCCCCCTTTTTGTCCAGAATGGACACCTTCATCCAGCAGAAGCTCATAGTCAGCCACTTGATTTTCATAATGTTCAATGGTCTTCTTGGCATTTTCAATCTGTTGTCGACCATAGGCAATCTGAGCTTGAATGTAGGAGATAGACAGTGTGACATAACCAGTAGGAGGGACATCTGTAGGAGGCGGTGTAGCAGTCTCAGGCACAGGCTCAGATGTTGTATCATCAGTGTTGCCAACATCCGGAGCAACACTAGAATGCAGCCAAGGCAGATAGATCTTTCTGTTGCCTTTGAAATAAGCAGGAGAAATCTTCAGAGACTCTCCGACAGGGCAGTGATCTTCATCTATATCCCTAATGAAACCTTGAGATTCCAAGATTCCATAAATCAGTGTAGGGTAAGGCAGCTTGGTTTTCTTGAAGTCTCCTTCAGCGTATTGCAATGCTGTCTTGAACACCAGCTTCCCAAAGTTAAAGGCACGTCCAGTACCAATAGAAAACAACAGTAGGGCCTGAGATCTAGTCACAGTAGTAGAATTTGTTGATGGTGTCCAATTCGAAATTGAGGTCTTGTGCAGCACAGAGAAAAAAAGAAGTGAGATTGGTAGCACTCACTTCTTGGGATGGTCAGGGAACACTTTGATCATGCCTCCAGTGAGAACAGAGGTTACATCATTTATGTCCAGGTTCTCTTCAACTTCTTCAACATCAGGAGTGTTGTAGAATGCATTGATCATAGAAGGTGAGAACTTTTAGATACGATCACGAACAAACACTTTCCCATACTTCACCGATTCCTCATCTCCAACACTGCCCAGGAGATTACAGTAGAATTCCAACACTACACGGCGGCATTAGGGCATAACAGTAGTGACAGTGGATAGCAACCTTCGGTTCTTGAGAAACTCAATCAAGTTGGGTTTCCCATATGCATCAACATCAATATTTTTCTCCTCAATCAGCTCTCTCTGAACAAACAGCGGCCACAATACCAAGGCATCCTCAGAATAAAATTTGGGGGAAAAAGACTTACTTAAATCATAGTCAGCAGAGTCAATGTTGAGCTTGGTGTTGTCAACATCCACCTCAACACCGGCAGCAGTAGCAGCAACATCTTCAGAAGACTCACTTTCTTCAGAGCCAATATCTTCAGATTCAGCATCATTTTGTTCCTCAGACTCAAAATCAGACACAGAGGATGAAGAGGAATCATCAGAAGCTCCAGGCCGGTTTTCCACAAATTCCCTCATCATTTCTGAATCAGGTTCATCATCCTTAGAAATTTGTTTCTTGGCAGCCTTTTCTTCTTTAAGTTGAGCAAGAAACTCTGCCAGAGATTGTTCATCTTCTTCAGGCTCAGCAGGAAATTTTTCTTCTGCAACATTTTGTGGATCTGTGACGGGGTTTTGCTCTTGAACATCAGAAGTAGAACTGGGTTCTTTGCAGCAACAGTTGGTTTGGGGCGAGCCACCAACTCAAAATCATCATCATCGGAGTCATCTCCAGATGAGAAATCAGGGTCCTGAAGATTTGAGGAGGTAGATGCCCGAGGCTTCTTGGTTGGAACAAAGTCAGGATCGAACCCTGCTTGTCTCTTTGACCCTCAGCGCATAGGAGCAGGGGGAAAAGCTTTATTCAGAGCTTCAAAATCTGGTGGATTCTCAACGTTGGTCTCATTCCCAGGTTCACCAGGGGCGATTACTTCCAGCGGACTTGGTTCTTCTGACACACCCACAATTTCCAGGCCCCCAACATTGGCTTCGGCGGTGGGTGTTGAGTCATGTGACTCTCTATGCATGCTCGCAGCCATTTCACTTCTGATTTCGTGAGGATCAAAGCCAGCCATCTGCGAAATCAATAATAAAGAAAGTAGAGTAGTTCGAAGAACGCAGAAAATTGCGAAGAACAGAGTTAATTCGCGCAGAAACTGAATAGTGAGAGCAGGAGAAATCTTAAAATGTGAGGAAGATTAATAAACGGTAAAGTTAATCCTAATTCAATCCTAATCATGTAAATACACCTCTCCAACGGTAACATCCTGGTGTGCCGCAACTGCAGCACCTTTCCAAATCAATTTTTACTCTCACCCAACGGTAACTTTCTGAAACAGTGCAATCATTATTTCAAGACATCAGTCAGGATAAAACACCACGTCGAATTAACCCCACAAACAGTTAGAGATCAAGATATTTCAAAATTAAGTTGGTTAGGGTTTTCTTCGGATTTCATGAATTAAAATCTGATAGCCCACTGGACTTGATGATTTCACGTAACAGCAGAATGAATGACTTAAATTTATGCCTAAAATATGATCAAAAATGAAATACGCAAGCATGTGATCAAACTGTGATCTGTCTGTACTTGGGTGTTGGCAACACCTCCTGGCAACACTCACAATTTGGACTCAAACTTTGTTGAACATTTTTAATTCAACCATGGTAGCTCCCACTCTAGAAGAACGATCTTCATAGGACTCCTCTAGGTAGCTTTTTCCATCTGTATTTTGACTTAGAAGTGGTAGCTCCCACACTAGAAGAACAGTCTTCATTGGACTCCTCTAGGTAGCTTTTTCCATTTTCTTCTAAACGTTTTTTTTTTGTTCAATTTTTCTCCTCTTTTCTATTTTTCACCTTGTTGCCTCAAGATTTTTCCAAGTCATTTTCCATATTGGACAAATCATGTAATACACGAACATCCTCAACTACTTAATGACTTAGATTGAGCATAATCCACACTTTAGAAAATTTTAAGAGAAAGTTTGATTCTCAGCTGAGAGCACACCTATTCAGTATCCTTCACTTGTACAGGCTTCACACAAAACAGGATGAATGCAATATGTCTATCATCCTAAAAATAAAATGCACATGCATGCTAAGTGTTGTCCACATGTGTTGTAACACCCAGGACAACATCCGTGAGTGATCATTGTGCACACAAGCTGAGAGACTTCCTAAGATTGAAAAATCTCTCAAAATCCAATGCTTTTGTAAAAATATCAGCCAGTTGGTTCTCAGTTCTAACAAATTCCATTTGAATTGTACCCTTCTCAACCAAATCTCGAATAAAATGATGTCTTATGTCTATGTGTTTTGTTCGAGAGTAGTTGTACCGGATTTTTTGAAATATCAATTGCACTTGAGTTGTCACAGTATACAATTAAGGTGTCACTGTTGAAACCATAATATTTAATCATTTGATTCATCCACAAGAGTTGTGAGCAGCAACTAGCAGCTGCAACATATTCAGATTCAGCAGTGGACAGAGACACACAATTTTGCTTTCTACTATACCATGACACCAAATTGTTACCAAGATAAAAACATCCACCAGTGGTACTCTTTCTATCATCTAGGTTTCCAGCCCAGTCAGCATCACTAAAACCCACTAAATTGGTGTTTGTTTCTTTGGTGTACCAAAAACCTAAGTCAACTGTTCCAGATATATATCTCAAAATTCTTTGGACAGCTTTTAAATGAGTGACTTTAGGATCATCCTGGTACTTGGCACACAAACATACACTAAACATGATGTCAAAATGACTTCCACTCAGGTAAAGAAGACTGCCTATGATGCTGCGATACTGGGTGTTGTCAACACCTACGGCAACATCATCTTTAGACATTTTTTCAGTCGACCCCATTGGAGTTTTCATGTGTTTAGTGTTCTCGGCAGAAAATTTCTTAACCAAATTCTTAGCATACTTAGATTGACACAGAAAAATATTATCATGCATTTGTTTAATTTGCAATCCAAGAAAGAAACTTAATTTTCCTACCATGCTCATTTCAAATGTGGTAGACATGCATTTAACAAAATCATCAACATGCTTTTGAGAAGAAGCGCCAAAAATGATGTCATCCACATAAATTTGACACACAAGAATATCATGCTTCGACTTTTGAATAAAAAGTGTTTTATCAAACTCACCTCGTTTGAAGCCTAAGTCAAGCAGATATTCAGTAAGCCTACCATACCATGCTCGTGGAGCTTGTTTCAGTCCATAAAGTACCTTCTTCAACTCGTAGACATGGTCCGGGTGGTGTGGATCTTCAAATCCTTTAGGTTGGCTTACATAAGCTTCCTAATTCAAAATGTCGTTCAAAAATGCACTTTTCACATCCATTTGACATAGTTTTATGTCCATGTGACAAGCAATGGCAAGTAAAAGTCGGACTGATTCAATTCGGGCAACAGGGGCAAATGTCTCATCAACATCAATCCCTTCAATTTGTGTATACACTTGAGCAACTAGCCTTGCTTTATTTCTCACAAAAATTCCAGATTCATCAGTTTTGTTCTTAAAAATCCATTTGGTTTCAATAACATTCACATTATTAGGTCTAGGAACCAAATCCCACACATCATTCCTAACAAATTGTTCAAGTTCCTCATGCATCGCATTGACCCAAAATTCATCTTTTAAGGCTTCATTTATATTTTTGGGTTCAATGAGTGAAACAAAACAAGAATGACTTACTTGAGAGTACACGGAAGTCATGCATACTAGACCAATCATTTTTCGATAATCTACTTTCTCCTTTATTCTAGTTTGCATTCTTTCAAATGCTTCTCCAATGATCTGAGATGATGGATGATTTTTCTGAATCTTACTGGGAATATCAATCCCTTCATTGGTTACATCATCATCATTTACAGCTTCCTCTCCTGGTTCATCATTTGATTCTGCCAGTGCAGGTGTTGTCTCAGGTGTTACAACACCGGGTACAACATCTGTGTTAGGCAGGGTCTCACTTACGTTCAATAGCCCATCAACATCATCCTCGATTGTTTTTCCTGTTAGATCTGCAAGATCATCAAAGACAACGTTAATAGATTCCATAGTCGTTCTTGTTCTAAGATTATACATGCGATATGCACGACTATTGGATGAATAACCAAGGAATAAACACTTATCACTTTTTGAATTAAACTTTGCAAGATGGTCTCGGTCATTTAAAACATAACATACACCAACATGAAAGTACTTTAGGTTTGGCCTCTTTCCCATGATAATTTCATAGGATGTCATAGTAGAACCACTCCTTAGGTACACACGATTTGAAATATGACATGCTGTGTTTAAGGCCTCGGCCCAAAATCGTTTTGAAATATTCTTTGAACTCAACATGACCCTAGCCATTTCTTGCAATGTTCTATTCTTTCTTTCGGCTATTTCATTTTGTTGAGGGGTCTTAGGGGCAGAAAATTCATGAGTTATCCCCCTCTTTTCACAGAATGATGTAAAGTGTGAATTTTCAAATTCCTTACCATGGTAGGTCCTTATTTTACCTACCCTCAAATCATGTAGATTAGTAATCTTAGCATGTAATTTCTTAAAAGCAGCAAATGTGTCGGATTTTTCTCTAAGAAAACTTACCCATGTAAAACGAGAGAAATCATCCACACAAACAAATGAATACTTCTTACCTCCAAGGCTTTCCACTTCCATTGGACCCATAAGATCCATGTGCAAAAGTTCAAGACACGTGTTGTCCCATAGTGTTGCAACACTTGATGGGGAACACGTGTTTTCTTACCCTTTTGACATGCACCACAAACATAAGGAATTCCAGAGGATAAATTAGGCATACCTCTCACAGCATCGTACTTACCAAGGTTCTTTAATGTCTTGAAGTTTGCATGACCCAATTTGTGATGCCACAAGTTTAATTCACTCACCTTTGAATGATTGCACACAAGGTCCTCTCCAAGTTGGTAACAGTTGTCAGCAGACCTTGTACCTGTCAAAATACAAGTATTAGTGTCATCAAAAACTTCACAATTGTCTTTATCAAACTTAACATATAAACCATCATCACAAAGTTGACTTATGCTTATTAAGTTTGAGTTAAGTCCCTCGACATGAAGCACATTGTGTAGGTTAGGCAATCCATCAACATTTAAGGTCCCTTTGCTAGCAATTCTTCCTTTAGCACCACCACCATACGTCACATGACCACTCCTCAGTTCAACATAGTCAATCAAATGGTCTTTAGAACCCGTCATGTGGCGTGAGCAGCCACTGTTAAAGTACCATATTCCTGCAAGGTTGGTCTTTAACGAAGTATAGATAACAGAACATTGAATATTAGCCTTTGGCACCCAAACCCTTTTTACCGATGGTTTCCTATTGGCAGTGTTGCGCCGGGTGTTGTACAATACCTGAGGCAACACCTGTTCAGATTCTCATTTCTTGTAGTCATCTCTCAGTTTAAAACAGTAGGGTTTGATATGTCCAGGTCTAAAGCAATAGTTGCAGATAAAGTGGCGTTTCCTGGAATTGGACTTCTTGGTGGATTTTTGCCTTTTTGATGAGCCACCTTTTTCAGTGTGTGTAGCATTGGAGATTTCAGCACTTTCTTTGACAAAGACAGTTGGTTTTCTTTCAGTATTGGAAGGTTCTCCAGTTTCAAACAGGTTGTTCGTATAACCAAGTCCAGCTTTGTCATTCTTTCCAATCATCAAGAGTGAATCAAGTTTGGATGAACTTGAATTAAGCTTAGCAAGAATTTGAGTTGCTTCTCCAAGCTCCTCCTTGACTTTGCATAATTCCAGATCTTTCTTGCTTAAGATTACTTCAAGTCGTGATACTTGTGACTTCAGCTCAATGTTCTCTTTGGAGAGAATTGCATTCACTTTATTTCTTTTGATCCAGTCTTCATACAATTCTTCATACATTGTCTGCAGACTTTCCAGAGTGACTTCATCATCATCAACTTCTTGGGTTTCAGACTGACTTGATTTACCAAGGGTTGTAGAATTAAGACACACTGAATTTGAAAAGATGTTGCGACCAGGTATTGCAGCACCTGTGGCAACACCCAAGGGATTGATTTGCATTAAATATTTCTCCTTGATCACAGCAGACAGCGATGTGTGTTTTTCAGATTCATTTGATCCTTGATCATCATCAGACTCTTCATCACTCAAAGTGACAGCCATGCCTTTGTTTCTCCGAAGTCGATTGGCACACTCATTGGCATAGTGTCCAAATCCAGAACTACTCTCTACATTGCACTGAATCTAGATTTCTATCATTTGATTGGATTTGCAATTCATTCCTTGGTCGAAATTGTCCTTTCATAGGAGTAAACTTTTGAGCCTTTGTAGAAGTGGTGATATTGGGCAACACAGATTTTTGTCCAATTTTCTTCTTCTCTCTCATTTTCTTCAAGTAATCACCAAATTTCTTAGTAATTAGAGAGATAGAATCTTCACCTAAATCAGACTCATTCACCTCTTTAGATATTTGAAGGATTTCATCATAAGAGTCGGTTGAAACTTCAAGGGCTATTGTCTTCCCTTTATCCTTCTTTTGTAAATCAAGATTCATCTCAAAAGTTCTGAGAGAACTTATTAATTCATCCAGGTTGATTGTTGAAGTGTCTTTAGATTCTTCAATTGCACAAACTTTGACATTAAATCTCTCAGGAAGAGATCTTAAAACTTTGTTCACCAATCTTTCATTGGACATGGGATCTCCAAGACTGTGAGCTTCATTAGAAAGTTGTCTCAAACGGCTATCATACTCAAGAATAGACTCATTGTCCTCCATTCTCAAGCTTTCAAATTTTGATGCCACCATCCTTAGTCTAGTTTTGCGCACACTCTCGGATCCTTCACAATGTTTTTGAAGTATATCCCAAGCTTCTTTGGCACAGATCCTTGTGTCAACAGACGAAAATATAGCATTGAGAGCCTTGGAATTAAAATTTGAAGTTTGCACTTCATCGATTGTCCATGTACTTTCAGGTTTGAGCCGAGTGTCTCCATCGGCATCCTCAATCTTTGGTGGACTCCAACCATCAAGTACACGTTGCCAAGCTCTTTCTTCAATGGATTTAATAAAAACCCTCATTTTTACTTTCCACAATGCATAGTTTGATCCATCCAACACGAGGGGTCTAAAAACAGTGTTTGTTGATGCTTCCATAATCCTTTTTCACTTGTGAAAAAACAAAACAGGATCTCACTTAGTAGCGTCAAGTGGATGCTCTGATACCAATTGAAAGTTCAGTTTCTACAAGGTGAACGTGATGAGGGTGAGTGTTGTGTGTATCAGAATGTATGTGTTGTGCGTAGGTGTTGTAACACCCACGACAAAATGCAGCGAAATTATAGTTTAACACATTAACACACAACCAGAATGACAAACAATACGAGAGACGAGATATAAATTATGCACAAGTATAAAATACTTGCGCGGTACCTCAGGGCAAAATAATTCACTAGAAAAACTTGTAAGTTTACAAAAACCAATACTAGTGAAAGAATAAAACAACTCCCTAATTAAGGTGAGTAAAAAACAATTACATCCTAAACCACTAACAAACCGTATAACCAATATACAGAGGATGCATCAACCTGAGAAGTGAAAAGTCTTCAAAAATCAACACACTAATCTAAACTAGTGATTAGGCATTCTTCAGATGTTATCAGCACTTCACAGCAACACTTTAACAATGGCACGAGATTGCCTCGATCTCAAAAACTCTTAGTATGAATTCGTCTCTCTATGATTTTTATGCTCTCGGTCTTTCCGGGATTGTTATACTCTATATCGTTACACCTTTTTCTTCTCCTTTGAGTCCTATTTAACATCGAGAAAAAAAAAACAATTTCATTAGGAAAAAAACTCTTTTTAAAACAAGGATAATATCTTAAAGATATTGTGATATCATATCTTAAAAATATTATGAGTCATATCAAATATAGTCTTATATCACATATTGAATTTATACGAGATCATATCATCAATTTCGAGATTATTCTCATGTCTAGAAAGGACAAAATATTAAATGATAAAAAAGAAAAATATATAAAGGAATAAAATTCCTTTCAGTATTATTTCACGAAAAATAAACATGAGATAAGAAATCCAAGTGTTCCACTATTTGTTTGTATGGAATAATTTGGACTCGGAGAACACAATCCTAGTCATTACTTGAGCGAGGGACGTCAAAATTCTCTTGAACATAAAATTGAAATTAAATTGGACTCTAACTTTTATACAATAGTAAGCCTGTGAACCGAAAACTGTGTATAAACGAACGTCACTATAAAATTCATAAACCTTACCCATTAATTGGCTAGCCTCGATCTTCTTCATCATATGAATTATACACATACCTGAACATCAAAAACTAACTTTTGCATAAGCAATTTCATAGTTTAAACATTTAAACATATAATTTTCATAATAATTAACTAAGATTTCTTGCGAGTGAATTTGTGGATTTCAGGCATTACAACACTACACGGTCTAAATGCCACTAGTTGATCGGTCTTCTGTGGTATGCTGATCCTCTATCTTCTAATAGCTTGAAGAGTTACAAGCCATTGATTAAGCACAACAAGCCATCAGATTACTTTTCGTACACGATTTCGTGCTTAGAAATCTTCTGAGTGTTGAAATTTTCAAAGCTTGTTCTTATACGATGATCTTGTCTAATATGATTTTGAACACTTAGAATTTGAATCCTTGTTTACTCGACAAGATCTCTTCAAACTTATTGATTCTTCTAAGAAACTTCTCTGTTCTGAAGGCTTTTGGCCTTCTGATCTTATTTTGAGAAGTCTTATAATTATTCTTGAATTAGTGAGCTTGCCTTTTTTGTTTTACGTATGATGAGTTGCTCTGAAGAAGTGATCTTCTGAAGTAGTCTGCTGCTTTGTTCTGCCGATCCACGCTTCTTCAAACTCTCTCCTGCTCTTCTTTTTTGCCTGATTTACTTTCAGAGACTAAAACCAGAATATTTGTTATTATCCAAAATTCAAATAAAATTGTAAGTTCCAAAATATGATAATGTAATCTAACTGCATATGAATTTAGAGAAAATGAAAAATGACTAATTAAATTATTTTAGTTGCATGAACTTAATAGGTTGTGCATGATTACATGGTAAAATGTATCTTTCTACATGAATGCATAAAAACAGTGTTTTAAAAGGTTATTCGAGACACGATCGAGGAATGGAGAACGGGGACCAAATAAAGGAAAAATATTTTTATTAAATAATTATTTTTAATTGTTTAATGTGTGGTGTATTTTATATGGTATTTTCGGAAATGAAGGTGTTTTGAGGTGATTTTATACTCTGAGTCATATTTTATACGGTATTCGATTTTCGACGAAAATATGGAGTTTTTGGAATCTCGACTAATATTTTTGCAAACTTTCCTAAACAAAATATTTTAATTATTATCTAATGGGCTTAATGGGCCTAATATACTATGTTAATGGGCCTAAGCTTACACCATGTTTTCTAATTTATATTTAAAACCCAAAAACCCTCCCCAAAACCCACACAAATACACGTCCCACCCTCACAAAAAGTACTAGGACTCTCCTAGCAGCATACAAGCACACACAAAAAAACGAAAAAAGTGAAGGAAACACACGCAAACATGAAGGGAAAACGCAACCAGGGTCCCTCTCTGTCGACGTTCTTCGCATCGCCAAGCGTTTTCGAGCGTAAAATACGCAAAGGCATGCCTTAAATTTCTTTCAAACATCTTTCACACCATATTATGCATATTTGATTAAACTTGCATGAAAAATATGTGGCATATGTTTTATTTTCGTTTTTATGGATAAACTTGCATATAACTCATGATTTTGTGATACAAAGCTTATGATATCATTGCAGAAAGGGTCTGCATGGTAGGGACAAGATAGGGGATGTGTTTCCATTGGTTTCAGAGTTCTTAAGGGCATGATAGAGGCTAGACATAATCAGGTATCATAAGGAACGAAAATAAGAGTCCTAGTGGGTTGGGACTCTTCGGCTAGGAGGTTATAACTTGTGAGCCACATTTGTAGCTGTTGTTAGGGCATGGCTAGGAGTCCTACGAGGGCTGTATGTTGGTCCTAGAGTTGCTGCACAAGGGGTGGTTCGAAGTGCTAGGAGATCGCTTGAGGACAAGGGGGTGCACATGTGCATGTGTGATGGGTTTGAGGGGCTGGGCTTCAAGGTCCTTAAGTGTCGGTCCATTAGGGTTTGTAGAGGTCCAGTAGGGTCCTAATCTTGCTGCACTAGGGATGGCTCGAAGGCAGGGATGATCGCGTGAGAGTGGAAACCAGGTCCATGCGCGTGTGATCGGGTTTGAGGAACTGAGGTTTCTAGATTCTTTAGGTCATCCAGTGGCTGTTAGAGTCGCGGTTATGGTCCTAGGGTGGTCAAGAGAGGCTGGTCTTGTTGTTAGAAAGCTAGGTTCGAAGGGTGCATGCATATGAACTAGGGTTTCAAAAAAATTAAAAATAGAGGCTGAAATTCAGAGGGTGTTCTAGGCTGATTTGAGGGTCCAAATTAGCTTAGTTTGGGTTGAATATGGTTTATTGAGGTGTATTTATCTTTGGTTCAAGTTAAGTTAAGTTTCGAGTCAATACGAGTTAAAACCTGGAGGTACGTCTAAGTTTAAGAAACGAATCGAGGAAATTATCGAAAATATAAATTTTAAGCCTAAGGATTATTTAAGGAAGTGTTTTAAGGTAATAGGTTAATGTTAGAATGATTTGGGACGTCGGGTCTAGGTCTAGGGATAATTATGGAAAATTACAAGTCTAGGGGTAAAACGGTCTTTTTAAATCTGAAAAATGTTAGATGTCCAGGCAGTGCCCTGAATGCTGTAATATATGCTAAAATTTTTATTTTAAATGTTTATGAAATTTTATAATGAAAGTTAACGGTAAAAGACGTGTTGCATGCTTGGTTTAAAAGGAAAATGATTTACATATATACGCATGAATTTTTTTTATAAGTGATGAAATACGAAAAATTTTGAGGAGATGGAGCGATTATTACTAATACGATGATATGATTGAAGATATCGTGAGGGAAAAGGCCCAGAGGGAGCCCGACGATCGTATTTCTATCGACAAGATATGATGATATGATAGGCAAGCTCAGTTGATGGGTGAGGGTGTCGTTGATATCCCTGCCGCCCAATACTGTGGTTATACATATATAGATCCATCGACCTTCAGCTGATACGAAAGTCACAATTAACGATCCAAATTCAATAAAAGGAAACATATACGTATATAATGAAAGGAAATATGATATGATATGATGAAAGAGAAAATGTTTAAATTTATACATGCTCATGAAAAGTTATTTTAAATAAAAATATTTTCGCTGTTGCATTTGATTGTATATATATTACTTGTTATCGTGGGTAAGGTTTGCTGGGTCAATAGACTCACTAGGTGTGATCAATGCAGGTGAGCATGATGTTAATGTTAATGAGGGACTTGATGGTTGATCTTGCTGGACTGAATGTGCACACAATCCGAGAACCAACGCTAGTTTTCCGTAATTAACTTACATTTATGATTTACTTTTATGACTTATGCTAAATTATTTGAGTTATTTTTAAGATTTTACTACTTATTATAATTTTGAGGGATTTTTGAAAGGGTGTTAGAGTTAAGTTAGTTTTGAAAATGTTAAAATTAGGGTTGGTTGACGATTTACGATTTTATGCTTTGAATTTATTTCTTTTGAATTTTCAAATAATAGTTGGGCGTTTTAGTTTGAGAATGGTGCAAAGTTATTTTTAAAAAAATAAATATCTCTATGTATGGCATTATTTCGGCTGAATGCATGATGGGAAAAATATTTTTTTTATATTTTTAAAGAAAAACGAGTAGTGCACGTTTTAGTTGGTATTAGAGCAATGTTCCTGCAAAGGGTTGTGCCACCGCTAGTTCCAGTAGGCTCAGTCATCAAGCCTCAGATTTGTAAGTTTAGATGTTTTATATGATTTGTTAGATAGCACATACATGATCACATGATTTAGATGTTTAAGATGCATGCCTATTAAAGTTTAATGATATTCATGTTTAAGCTTAACGATTAAATGCAATTTATATGCTGCATGATTAGAACCTTAGATTTAAATGCATATTGGTTACGTTAGAATTTGGAAAACGTTCAGATATAATTTCTCCTAAACGCGCATCTATTACTGATAGAAAAGCTGAGAATACTGAGGATCGTCAAGGGAATGCACAGCCACCTCCTAATGGGGATGTTGTTATTCGTGCACTGGAAGGTATGACACGTTTCTTTGAGCAGTAGTTTCAGCAGGTTGCAAGGCCACATCACGACTTTTATGATCCGTTTTGGAGGCTTGGTCCGAAGAATTTTCTGGCACCTCCCACCGATTTGCTGCTGAGGGTTGGATTTGATCACTCGAGGTTCACTTTCGTTACTTGAACATTAGAGACGCAGACCGTGTTTGGTGTGCTACTTATATGCTTAGGGATGACGCTTCCCTTTGGTGGGAAGGGGCGGAGCATGGGATTGAGTTGACTACACTTACCTGGGCACGATTTAAGGAATATTCAATGAGAAATACATCACTGTTGACGTCCGAGGACGCTTGAAGAGAGAATTCATGAGTCTCCGTCAGGGGGACATGACTGTGGCTGAGTTTGTGCGGAAGTTTGATAGGGGTTGTCACTTTGTAACCCTCATTGCTAGAGATGCTGTGGAGAAATTAAGGCACTTCATGGATGGCCTTCGACCTATCATACGCCGTGATGTGATGATGATGCTACCGGCGGACTATGCAGCATCTTCTGCCTATGCATTCCAAGCTAAGAAAGCCATGAAAGATATTGATTATGAGATGCAGCGCAAGAGGCAGCAACACCAACAAAGCTATCAGCCAAATAAGAAGCCATTTATGGGACCTCCTAGAGCCTAAGGGCAGCAAAAGCCCCAAGGGCAAGTGAAGAAGTCAGGACCACCAAAGCCACTACAACCTGGAAAACCAAAACCTGTAGAGAGACCAGTGTTCAAGGAGTGTAATCACTCAAATTTTTGGCAAGTGCATGTGGTGGACATACAAGTGCTTCATATAAAAGGAGGAATGATATGAAGCTGCTGAATTGCCCGAAGAATAAAGGACCTACTGTGGGTAGAGCTTATGTTATGCATGCCGAGGAAGCTGAGGAGGAGCTAGACACGAATCTAATAACTAGTAACCTAGTTATTTAGCGTTTTTGTATTGCTTTTATTGCATGAAATGTTAAATTTGTTATGAGAATTGATTTGGGATCAAGAAGAAGCTAGTGGAAATTAGGTTGCATGATTAATCATAGTTGGAATAAAGAGATAACGATAGAAACTGTGATGCCCAAATTCAGTACACGTATAACCCATACATTTATTTAATTTATAAATAATTTGTTTTAATTTAAAATGAGTTTTAGTCATGCATGATTTATTTAAATGCATTATTTTAAATTAAATATGTCTATGTGATGCACGTTAAAATGTTTTTTTCGAGTTTCATGTTTCAGGCGATTATTCGAGGCGGGATCGAGGAAAAGACCGGTGACGATTTTGGTAATCTAAAATGCGGTATTTTATTTTTTAGTCGAGGATGCGGCAATTTAATGATTTATTTAGTTTTAGCATTTTTAATTTTAAATCATTTAGTTAGTAATTTTAAGAGTTTAAAACTTTTAAAATTAGCATTTTTGTGTGCGTTAATTTAATTGAGGGATTGATTTTAAGTTAGAGTGGGTTACTCTTTTATTAGTAATTTTATTAATTATTTAGCACTAATTTTTCTCCTAATTAAAACGCACACACACTTTTACACACACTAAAAATCGCACAACACTCACACACAAACAATTCATTCAAGTTTTATATTTTTGAGAGAAGAAAACACTAGGGTTATTAGAGAATAGTGCAGCCGCCCCCTCCTCTAAATTTCCAGCAAGTTTTGTTGAGTTTCTTCAAAGATTTTAGCGCCACGTTCATCCCGAATCAATCCTCGCGCCATCTCCGCTTCGGTATCGTCGTTACGGTATTTCAAATTATCAAAAGGCACGTATACTCTGTTATTGCTGCATCGATCTTGTCATATTATGCGTTGTGTTGTTATTTATGCGCAAGATACATGTTTGATGTGTAGAAGTTTGAGCAACGTTTAGAACGCTTTTGAAACCATTTTTAGATCTAAGATTTTTGTTTTTGCTGTCTTTTTAAATACTTCGACTTTTTGGTCGTGATTCTTAGAAAACTTTCAACACAAAAATTGTATAACTTTTCGATACCTTCGATTTGAAAGTAAATTCAAAATATTTGGATAAAAATTGAGTGAGTTATGACGTTTTTCGTGGGACTGCTCAAACTTCGTTTTTCAGAAAATCATGTATTGATGTGTTCTTGAAGTTTTAATGTTGCAGGCTTCGTTGGGGATCGACGGGTGATCGTTGCTGCGTATTGTTATATTGGTAACGATGTTGGGAGTATTATTGAGGCTTCGTTCATGTCAATAGGCACTGGGATTAATTAGAAGTCGTAGGAAACGATTTGATGTCAATTGCCGTATTTTTGTGTCGTATGTGTCGTAGTGTGACCGTCGTCGCTTTGGGGCGTTTGTACGAATTTGATTCGACTTATGGCATACTAGGATGGGTCTTGGGGTGTCAGTTCATGGTCCTTACAATCGAGTCTAGGATGATAAGCATTGCATGTATTGGAATTTCGTGAGTTTGCAATTCTCGCAAGTACACGGACCCCCAAACGGACCAGGGCACGGGGTCCGTGCCTTTGTTTTCTTCTCAATGTCAATTTTCCGAGCCTACACGGACCCCCACACGGACTAAGGCATTGGGTCCGTGCCTTCCCCCTTCTACCCGACAAGTTTTACCGAGTCTACACAGACCCGGAGCCGGACCTGGGCAAGGGGTCCGTGTCCCTTCTCCTTCCAGAGTATTTCTTTTGCGTACCTACACGGACCCAGGCACGGGGTCCGTGTGCTTCATGTTTTGGGAAATTTTGTACTTTGCTTTGGGGTTTCATGTCTTGGGTTAGTACGATGATTAAAATGAGGTCAAGTCCCGAGCGTTTTAGAATGCCTTTAGCTATTTAATTGATTCGGGTGCGTACGATTACCTACGTCTAGGTTATGCTAGGTAAGTTTAAATCCATGTTAGTATGTGCAGCAGCGGCCCCAATCGAAGTCCAACGAATCCCTCAACGCCAAGTAAGTATGTTGACGTGCAAGAAAAATATTTTCAAGTTTTTGAGGTATGCTAAATGTCTTGTGACCAATTTATGTATGTGGTTGGAAAGCGTTAAATCATGAATGGGGACCAATCAGGCCGTTAAATTATGAACGGGGATCTCATGTATTTGGCAGTGGATACGTCCATGTCATCCCAGTACTGTGGTTTAGTCTGATCAGGCGATTATGTTATGGGTCACTTTCTTTGAAACATGCCTCTACGCAAAATGATGAAGTTATGTATGTTTAAGTATGTTCAAGTATGCAAGCATGTTTAAGAGAAGTTTATGTCGATGGCACGTCTATGTATGTATGTACGTATGTTCAGGTTTTATCTTGAAAGTTGAAGTTTAAAGTATGTATGTCCTATTTTAAAGTTGCATGTGATCTTGTTATGTAGTACTTGTTACTTCCAGTTTATACGTGTTGAGTCTTTTGACTCACTAGACTTGATCGATGCAGATGAGGATGTTTATGGGGAGACTGAAGATGGGGACCAAGGAGCAGGCTTGGACTGAGCGGGAGGCTAAACCCGAGGACCGCCATGTTTTAAGTTTATGAAAACATTTTATACTTTGGTCAAACTTTAAATTTCAAATCTTTTGGTTTCAACAACTTGTGAGACGTACACTTTATCTCTTTTATCGAAATTTGAATGTTCACGCTTATTTAAGAAAATTTTTAATTCTTCCGCAAATTTTAGTAGTAAAAAGTACGGTACGTTACAGAAACCATATAAATTGAACACGAATTATGAGCCTTAATTATGAAAAGGGGATAAATAATTCCAAACAAGAATTCTAAGGCTTTAAATTGATGAAATTAGAATTTATGAGGTGAGATGCAAGATTTTTCGAAAATCTATGGAACAAAAATGCAAAATCCAAAAACTTATAAGGCTTAAATGCACTTAACCGAAATTCAAGGGGCTAATCCGAATTTTAAAAGAGTCAAAGTCTGAAATTAAGATAACAGAAAATCCTAGGGTGTAATATAGAATGTTCGAAAATATAGGGACTAAATAGCAAATCTTTAAAAGTATTGGCGATGTTTATGATATTTCCGAAATCCTAAGGGTCAAAACGATGACTTCCGAAATTTTAGGAATCAAATTATGGAAATCAAATTTATGGGGCTAAAATGCGAATTTTTAAAAAATTTCGGGAGACTAAATGGCAAAAATTCGAAATCTTTGTGGATGAAAAAGCTATTTTTCGAAATTTTAAGGGGCTAGAAATGCAATTTTTCGTGAAATAATAGGGTCTCAACACTTGATTTTCAAAAAATATTTGGAAAAATTATAGTGATAGAAATTCCTTAAGCTCCAACACGAATAGTTTTGACAGTGGATTCATCGCAGGATGATATTCATACTAGATGTAGCTACCAACTGCATTGCTGGATTCAGGAGCTATACACTCATTAATATATGAGGCATTTGTCAAGAGACTAAATATTATACCCGAGGATATGAGATTGTGCTTCAAAGTTTCTATTCCTTCCGGTGATCAAATGATCAATTCGAGCATTGTAAAGAATCTGGAGCTTCATTTGCAAAGAGATGTGGTTCAGGAAGATCTTATCGTACTTCCAATGCCTGAATTCGACAACATACTTGGCATGGATTGGTTGTCATTGAATGGAGCTTCGATAGAATTTTTGGCAGAGGATCAGTGTCTATTCGACCGCCTAGTGGGAAATCTTTTGTCTTTGAGGAAGCAAGGAACAAGCAAATGCCGCACATTATCTCTTGTATGTGTACGAGGAAGCTTATGAGACGAGGATGCCAAGCTTTTATAGCATGTGTTACTTCAGCACATGTTTCTGTCATTCAGAAGCTAGAGGATGTTGAGGTTGTCAGAGACTTTCCGAGCGTCATTCCTGAGAACGTTTCTGGCATCCCACCGGACCGTGAGTTGGAATTCTTTATTGAGTTGATGTCGTGCACTGTACCAATTTCTAAAGCGCCATATCGTCTAGCACCCGCCGAGATGAAAGAGTTAAAAGATCAAATTCAAGAATTATTGGACAAGGTTTTTATTTGCCCTAGTTGTTCTCCGTGGTGCGCATCGATACTATTCGTGAAGAAAAAAGATGCGAGTATGTGACTCTACATTGATTATCGAGAGCTGAATAGGGTCGCTATCAAGAACAATTATCCCTTACCGAGAATTGAAGACTTATTTGATCAATTACAAGGAGAATCAATATTCTCAAAAATAATCTTCGTTCTGGATACCATCAATGAAAGGTTATGGAGTCGGATGTACATAAGATGTCATTTAGGACTCGATATGGGCATTACGAGTTTATGGTCATGCCATTTGTGTTGACCAATGCGCCAGCGATCTTCATGGATCTCATGAATCGCGTATTTCAGCCATATCTTGATCAATTCGTTATAATCTTCATCGATGATATTTTGATCTATTCAAAGAGTAAGGAGGAGCATAGTCGGCATTTGAGGATAACACTTCAAATAATGCAAGATAGGAAATTATATGCAAAGTTCAGCAAGTGCGAGTTTTGGCTTCAGAGAGTGGCATTCTTAGGCCATGTCATTTTTAGAAATGGAGTTGGGGTTGATCCGAGTAAAGTCGAGGCAGAGAAAGAATGACATGTACCTAAGAGCGTAACCGAGATCCGTAGTTTCTTGAGACTAGCTGGTTATTACCGAAAGTTCATACAAGGATTATCTTCTATTGTGGTACCCTTGACCGCCTTGACAAAGAAGAATGCAAAGTTTATATGGGGATCCAAATGTCAAGTAAGTTTTGACAAGTTGAAGCAAGCTTTAATTTCAGTCCCAGTATTATCGATGCCATCGGGGCAAGGAGAGTATGTTCTTTATACAGACGCTTCGAAACTTAGTTTGGGCACAATTTTGATTCAAAATGATCAATTTATAGCTATGCATCTAAAGAGTTGAAAATTCACGAGAACAATTACCCCACACATGATCTTGAGCCCCCCGCAGTAGTATTCGTATTAAAGATTTTGAGACACTACTTATATGGGAAGAAGTGCAAGATTTTCACCGACCATTAAAGTTTGAAGTACCTCTTCACCCAAAAGGAGTTCATTATGAGGCAACAAAGTGTTAGAGTAGGTGCCCGTCGAGCCAAGAGTTGGCCGAGTGTTCACAACGAAACTCTATGTATAAACAATCTTTATTTTAATAATATTTGAAATTATTGTTTTGGCACATATTTATCTGTATACCCATTCTAGTTGCATAGATAAAGTCCTTCAATATAAAAATAGTAGAAAGAATATGAGATGCTCATATGATGAGTATCATGAAACTCATATTTGCAATACTGTATATACTAAACAGTTCATAGTCGATTCAGCCGCCGCAAAGAAGGATATAGGCCGCTCGAGTTTGAGACTAGTATATGTGATGTGAGTACCATGTTTCATTGGTAGGGGACATTGTGATGTCTGAGCATGCAGATAGGTGCTCCTGGTAGAGTGCACTGAACAACCCTCCATATAAGACTTTCCAAGTGGTTCTCACTTATCAAGTGGAAACGTCCTAGTTTATGGTTGTACACCATTAGTCCTTATGATCCGGGACAACATTGAGACTCTATATGCTAGCATTTCACTTTGACTAATTTACCGATTCATATGGGGTCATCAGGTGGCAAGGTTAGGTATTTTGTCGAAATACATAGGAGTCGATGCTTGTAGTCGGGGATTCACCGCTTACCTTCGGGTATGGATATCCTATGTGATCTCATGTATATGTAGTATGAAATCTCTGATTAGAATATGATGGTAATTATGAAAGGGGTTTCATAGATTACACCATCGATGCAACTACGACATGACACATAGTATCGATTCTCTGACGGCTCTCGATATACCAATAGCTGTCGAATCGGTCGGGATATATGAGTTATAGGGACCATATTGTACGCTAACCATAATTGCAAGGTTCTTGCAGGCACTATCATTTGATACCTAGAGAATCATGTAAGCGATGCAGCTAGGCGCTTAACATGATTGGTTGGGTACTATCAGACTTGAGTTCTGATGTTCTTATTATCAAGGAGTTGATATGTAAGAATGGAACAATTGGGGTATGCTCATATAAGGACATGTTTAGTCTCGAATCACATGGAGATGTGAACCCACGGCTAGTTGTATCAATGAACCATTGAGGGCCACACTAGTGCTAACTTTCTAAATCCCGTTGAGAACTAAAAATAGTTCAATGTGTTGAACGGCTTATAAAGGAGTTTATAAGCGCAAGGAAAATTAAAAGTATGACTTCTATAAGGGGAATGTGACTTTTAATTTGAGGAAGTGTTCCTAAATTAAAAGTTGGCCAAACAAATAATGTATTTGAAAATTGTGATTTTCATAAACATTATTATGGACTAAATTAAATTAATTCAATTGTTGAACTAATTAAACACTAGTGGACCTAGTAGAGTCCAAATAATTAAATTAATTTAAGTGTTGAATTAATTAAACAATATTGGGCCTTGTAGAGCCCAATTAGAAATAATTATTAAACTAGTGGGCTTGAGTAAAATCAAGTAAGTTTAATTAGTCTCAAATATGTTTGAGACATTTAAATAAAAGTCCATGTGCCTTGTAATTATTACAAGCCCAAATAGAATTACATGCATGGGAGGTGAAGGGTTGAAGGCTACCTTTTCAACATCCAAGACATGGCATGCACATGCTCACTTTTAATTTTTCACACACAAAAAAAAACACTCCTCCCTCTCTCCTCCAAGGCATATGGCCGAAATTTTAGAGTGATTTTCCCCTCAATTTTGTTCTTCAATTGTTGAAGAAAAACATTCCATTCTCAAAGAAAAATGCTTTAAATTTTCTAGTGCAAGTGTAAGGTAGATCTTCCTTGTTGGTGGTGGGTTTGATTTTGAACAAGGTGTGCTCTTGGAAGCTTGTAGATCAATCTTGCCATTGAAGATCTTAGTTTTTTCGACATCTAAGTTGGAGCCATCATCAATCTTTTAAGATTAATTGTTAAATTCTAAAACACCCCATGTATGACATTTTGTGTTTTATTGTATTTGCTACACACTATAGCTTATGGTGCTCGATTTTCTTGCTTGAAAAATAATTTCGAAACTTCGTTGCACAAGCAAGCACCTTAATCAATCCCATTTCACGAAGATGGCTAGAGTTGGTAAAAGACTACGACTGTGACATTAGCTACCATCAATAAAAAGCTAATGTAGTAGCTGATGCATTGAGTAGGAAGATAGCAGTCATTACTCAATTATCACTTCAAAGATCATTGCAGTCCGAGATACAGCGGTTTGAGCTGACAGCATATGCTAGGGGCGAGGCCCCTAACCTTGCCACCATGACAGTACAACCGACTTTTAAAGATAGAATCCATGAGGGACAATCTTCTGATGAGAATTTGCAAAATTAGAGATGGATAGATGAAGCTAAGGGTCGGAAGCTGTATTCTGAGGTTGATGGTATAGTTTGATATCGAGATCGACTTTGGGTTCCTAGCGGTGATTCTTTGAGAGAAATTATTATGAAGGAAGCTCATGATACTCCGTATTCAATCCATCCTGGGAGCACGAAGATGTACAAGGATCTTCAATTATTATACTGATGGCCGGGCATGAAGCAATAGATCCTACGATTTGTATCCGAATGTTTTTGACATGTGAACAAGTTAAAGCCGAGTATCAGAGGCCAACATGAAACTTAAGCCACTTCCTATTCCCGAGTGGAAATGAAGAAATATTACAATGGATTTTGTTGTGGGATTGTCAAAGACTATCAAGGGAATTAATGCAATATGGGTGATAATTGATCGTATTATGAAGTCAGCGCATTTTCTACCTACTAAGACGACATTCACCATTCCACAGTATGCGGAGCTATTCATTTGACAGATTGTTCGACTGCATGGGATTCCAATATCAATTGTTTTTGACAGAGATCCGAGGTTCACATCGTCCTTTTGGAAGAGTTTGCATTCAGCAATGGGGACTAAGTTGTTATTCAGTACAACATTCCATCCTCAAACTGATGGTCAGTCTGAAAGGGTGATTCAAATATTGGAGGATCTACTTTGAGCTTGTGTGATTGACTTTCAAGGAAGTTGGGAGACTAAGTTACCTCTAGTGGAGTTTACCTATAATAATAGCTATCAATCATCAATAGGAATGGCTCCTTATGAGGCACTATATTAGAGGAAGTGTAGATCACCCATACATTGGGACGAGTTTGGTGAAAGAGGAGAATTTGGTTCGGACTTGATCAAACAAACAGCAGAGCTAGTAGTCAAAATCCGATATAGGTTGAAGACTACACAAAGCCGACGGAAAAGCTATGCCGATAAGAATCAAAGAGAGTTGTAGTTTGCGGTGGGTGACCATGTGTTTGTGAAAGTAGAACCCTTGAAGGGTGTCATGAGATTTGGTAAGAAAGGAAAACTTAGTCCAAGATTCATAGGACCATTTGAGATTTTGGAGAGGGTTGGAACACTAGCCTATAGAGTGGCGTTGCCACCGAAGCTATAATACATAATGTGTTCCACATCTCGATGCTACGGAAGTACATGTCAAACCCTTCACATGTACTTAAATTATGAGCCTCGACAATTAACTCCAAATATTTCATACGAAGAAAGACCTACACAAATCCTAGGTAGACAAGAAAGAAGACTCCAAAACAAATTTATACCAATGGTCAAAGTCAAGTGGCTAAATCACTCGGAGAATGAAGCTACTTGAGAATCTGAGAGGGACATGATGAGTCCCTACCCGGAGCTATTCGGTATGTTTTAATTTCAAAGACAAAATTTCAGTCAAGGGAGAGAGGAATTGTAAGTTTCAAAATGCGATAACGTAACCTAATTACATGCGAATCTAGGAAAAATGGAAAATGACTAATTAAATTATTTTAATTGCATGAACTTAATAGGTTGTGCATGTTTACATGGTAAAATGTATCTTTCTACATGAATGCAAAAAACAGTGTTTTAAATGGTTATTCGAGACGCAATCGAGAAACGGAGAGCGAGGACCAAATAAGGAAAAATATTTTTATTAAATAATTATTTTTAATTGTTGTATGGTGTATTTTATATGGTATTTTCGAAAATGAGGTATTTTGAGGAGATTTTATACGCCGAGTCGCATCTTAAACAGTATTTGATTTTTGACGAAAATATGGACTTTTTGGAAACTCGGCTAATATCTTTGTAAAATTTCCTAAACAAAATATTTTAATTATTATCTAATGGTACCTAATATACTATGTTAATGGATCTAAACTTACACCATGTTTTCTAATTGATATTTAAAGCCCAAAAACCCTCCAAAAAACCCACACAAATACACGCCCACCCTCAGAAAAATTACTAGGAATCTCCTAGCATCATACAAGCACACACAAACACACGAAAAAAGTGAAGGAAACACACACAAACTTGAAGGGAAAACGAAACAAGGGTCCCTCTCTGTCGACGTTTATTCGCATCGCCAAACGTTTTCGAGCGTAAAATAAGCAAAGGCACGTCTTAAATTTCTTTCAAGCATTTTTCACACAAAATTATGCATATTTGATTAAAATTGCATGAAAAATATGTGGCATAAGTTTTATTTTCGTTTTTATGGATACACTTGCATATAACTTATCATTTTTTGATCAAAACGTATGATATCATTTCACATAAGGGGCTGCCATGGTAGGGACATCATAGGGGACGTGTTTCCACTGGTTTTAGAGTCCTTAAGGGCATGATCAAAGGTTGGACATAAACAGGTATCATAAGGAACGAAAATAAGAGTCCAAGTGGGTTGGGACTCTTTGGCTAGGACGTTACTTGTGAGCCATGGCTGTAGCTGCTGTTAGGGCATGGCTAGTAGTCCTATGAGGGATGTATGATGGTCCTAGAGTGGCTACACAAGGGGTGGTTCGAAGTGCTAGGAGATCGCTTGAGGGCAAGGGGGCATGCATGCGCATGTGTGGTCGGGTTTGAGGGGTTGGGCTTCCAAGTCCTTTAGGCTCTGTCCAGTAGGGTTTGTAGAGGTCCAGTAGGGTCCTAATCTGGCTGCACTATGGATGGCTCGAAGGTAGGGACGATCGCGTGAGGGAGGAAATCGAGTGCATGCGTGGGTGATCGGGTTTGAGGGGCTGAGGCTTCTAGATTCTTTAGGTCAGTCCAGTGGCTAGTTATGCTCGCAGTTATGGTCCTAAGGTGTTCAACGAGGGGCTGGTCTTGTTGTTAGAAAGCTAGGGTTGAAGGGTGCATGCATGTGAACTAGGGTTTCAGAAAAACTAAAAATAGAGGCTGAAACTCAGAGGGTGTTCTAGGCTGATATGAGGGTCCAAATTGGCTTAGTTTGGGTTGAATATGGTTTCTATTGAGGTGTTATTAAGATTGGTTCAAATTTGTAAAGTTTGGTTAAGTTTCGAGTCAATACGAGTCAAAACTGAGAGGTACGTCTAAGTTTAAAAAAGAATTGAGAAAATTATCGAAAACCTAAATTTTAAGCCAAATGAATATTTAAGGATTTTTTTAAGGTAATAGGTTAAGGTTAGAATGATTTGGGACGTCAGGTCGAGGTCTAGGGATAATTATTAAAAATTACAAGTTTAGGGGCAAAACGGTCATTTTACATCTGAAAAATGTTAGACGTCTTGGCAGTGCCCTGAATGCTGTAATATATGCTAAAATGTTTATTTTAAATGTTTTTGAAATTTTATGATGAAACGTTAACGCTAAAAAACGTGTTTCATGCTTGGTTTAAAGGGAAAGTGATTTACATATATATGCATGAATTTTTTTTATAAGTGATGAAAATACGAAAATTGGAGTAGGTGTTGCTAATACAATGATATGATGATATGAATAGAGATATCGTGCGGGAAAAGGCCCCAGAGGGAGCCCATTTACGGGAGAAGGCCTCATTGGGAGCCGACGATCGTATTTTCATCGACATGATATGAAGATTTAATAGGCCAAGGCTCAGTTGGAGGTTGAGGGTGCAGCTGATGTCTCTACCGCCTAGTACTGTGGTTATACGTAGATGGATCAATGAACCTTCAGCTGATACGAAAGTCACAATTAACGATCCAAATTCAATAAAAGGAAAAGTAACGTATATGATAAAAAGAAATATGATATGATATGATATGATGAAAGGAAAAATGTTTAAGTTTATACATGTTTAAGAAAAGCTATTTTAAGTAAAAGTATTTTCATTGTTGAATTTGATTGTATATGTATTACTTGTTATCATGGTTAAGGTTTGTTGAGTCAATAAGCTCACTATGTGTGATAGATGCAGGTGAACATGATGTTGATTTTAATGAGAGACTTGATGGTTAATCTTGCTGGACTAAAGGTGCACACAATCCGAGGACCAGTGCTAGTTTTCCGCAATTAACTTGCGTTTATGATTTACGTTTATCACTTATGCTAAATGATTTGAGTTATTTTTAAGATTTTACCACTTACGATGATTTTGTGAGATTTTTGAGAGGGTGTTAGAGTTAAGTTAGTTTTGAAAATGTTAAAGTTCGGGTTGGTTGACGGTTTATGATTTTATGCTTTGAATTTCTTTCCTTTGGAATTTCAAATAATAGTTGGGTGTTTTATTTTGAGAATAGTGCAAAGTTATTTTTTTAAAAATACATATATCTATGTATGGTATTATTTCCGCCGAATGCATGACGGAAAAAAAATTTCTAGTATATTTTTAAAGAAAAACGAGTAGTAGACGTTTCAAAAATGACCTTATAAATTGATCTTACAGTTTTAGTCCAATTGGTAGGGTTCATCCTGCTAGATCAAATAAATGTAATTTTGTTATCACCAAATATATTTGTTACAACAAGTATGTTTCCAGACAATGTAACACTTATCAGTGTGATTTTTGAAATACATGCTAATATATTAGTCATGTGTTTTAACATTCACCCGATCATTGAATAAAAATAACTGCAGTTATTAAAAATCTTAAAAATAATAAATCTCCTAGTCTTCTGTTTTAAAATAGAAACTCGAGCGTAATACCAAAAGTCTCACAACTCAACAACGTAAAACAAGATTCAAAATCATTTAAAAATATTTCTTAAACCCATGTCTCATAATCATATTATGCGGAGGAAATGCAAGGTCCTCCGGTTTTCACGAGCACCCCCAGCTCAGCCTACTCAGTCTTCAGTACTTCCAGTCTCCTCAACCATAAGTACACCTGCATCAATCACATCTAGTGAGTCTAAAGTCTCAACACACCTGAATCGTTATAACGATTACATATATATATCATGCAACAGTGAAAATTAATGTAAACAAAGTAACTTTCACGATCTTCAAAAATATGAATATAAACGTAAACATATTCATATCAATTTATGTCATATCGTGACATCATATACGTATTATTTTCCTTAGTTGAATTCAGATCATTAGTTATGACATTTGTATCAGCTCTAGGTCGATGGATCCATCTACGTATAATCGTGGTACCCGGCGGCGGGGACATTAGTGACAGCTTTACTCGTCCACTGAGAATTGGCCTTACATGTTCGTGTTCGTATTAGTCACAACCAACTCACCTCCATCAAAAACATGTCATCGTATTCATCACTTGAAAAATTCATGCATATACATACATTTTCTTTAAAAAAAACATGCAACGTATTTATCAGCATTTTCAAAAAAAAAATCATATTCACAATTAACATATACATTTTAAACATGCATTTTCATTTATCAGGGCACTGTCGGACTGCTAACTCGATCCGCTCAAACTTATCAAACTCCTTAAAATTACTTCTAATCATTTCCTTAAACGTCTCTTGAACCCTGCATTAACCTCTATATTCAATTTTAGGGTTTCGATTGGAGTCTTCAACCCGAGACTTGATCAAATTTTACCATAGTAACACGACTCCTAACCAAAACACGTATGACTCAACATAAACCATTTATAACCACAGACATGTAGGTATAAATTATTGGAAACCCCAAAACGAGCAATATCCACACACAAAATCTCGACAATACACGTACAGTTCTAGCACCTAGGCGCTGGCAATTAGCGCTGCGACGCTTGGTAAGCGCCTAGGCACCATGTACTAGCACCGTGGCACAACAAGCGCCGAAGTGCCAGCGCTGCGGCGCCACTAAGGCAGCGCCGCGACGCCAACCCTGCGGGAGAAATCCCAAAATAGACTTTTGAAGCCAAACTCTATACCACGCCAAACCAGCCCCGACCATGCACGAACCTACCTCTCCTAGACAACAACCAAACCTTCGCAGACTACCATAGCCATGACCTTCAACCCCATGCCCTTGAATACATGTGAACTACCAACTTTACAAAATCGAGCCACAAACACGGAATCGATCAATTCTCCCTCAAACTTGCATGGACCTCAAGAACAAAACATACGTTCCTACATATCTACTATCAGATCACTCCTAAACCTAGAGTCACGGCAGCCCCTTCAACACAAGTCAAGAAACGTGAGAAGCGTGACAATAAAAATTCGTATTTTCGTGTACAATTCAAATAAAACCGATGCATAACACTATAACCACAATATATCATGAAAATACATTTCAAAACACATATTATGATGTGATCAATGTAAAAATTAAGGTAATTGGTCGTCCCTTTGCGTATTTTCGCTCGAAAACCTTGACACAATCACGTAGAACGGGCACTGGAGGGACGAGGAAGAGTTACTATGAATTTTTCTTGAGGAAACCTTGCTAGGTGGCTGCTAGAATTTTTGAGCGATGCTGGATGTGAGAGGGTGGGGAGGTCGAAATAAGAGTTAGGTGATTAGGGTTTTGGGAGGGTAGGGTTTGATATAAAACAAGTGCATAATGGACCATAATTAAAACTAATGTGGATAAGTAGGACTTTAGGCCCAAAATATATTGAAATAGGCCCATTAAGCCTAATTACACACTCGTAAAATATTTCGTTTAAATTCGTTTCAAAAATATTAACCGAACCCTCAAAAGCCCTCTGTTTTGCTAAAAATCGTCTACCGATTAAAAATACGATTCAACGTATCAAAATACTGCAAATGGCCCATTTTTTAAATTTTCCGTATCAATTACATCATATATTAAATAATTAAAATAATCATTTAAGAAAAAAAAATTTCCTTAACTGTCTCCAACTTCGTTTTTCGTTCGAGCGTGAAATACTGCTAAGCACTATAACATGCAATCTTAATAAACCATGTCATAAAAACACATATTCTTGTAACAATCATGCCTTTAATGTATTAAAATAATTTAATTAAAACACATAAAAAATTTGATAACTTGCATGTATGTGGTTCACGTGGATATTCAAATTTTCGGGACGTTACAATCTAAACCCTTTAAATTGAATTTCATCCTCGAAATTTGCTTATCATCAATAATAAAAAAGTTTAGACTCTTAATTCTAGTATCCTCAATAATCCAAGCTTCCGCTGCACCACTCTCATAAAATAAGTTTTAGATTGTCCTATGTCTCCTCAATCCTAATTAAATTTGCCTTCAAAATCCTAGTCTGTTAATCACATCTTAGAACGACTTACTGGTGACTTAGTTCTATTTTACTATAACCTCGAATTTCGACTATTCTCGCAATTTCTAGTACTAGAAATGGAGGTCCAAACTTATCGCACCTTACTTTTTTTTATAAGATACGCAAGATGTACCATCCCGTATAAAATAACTAATATTACTTTAAAATTTGCGGAAAATAAAATTTTTTGTCCCCAACTATTCAAATTAGTATTTTCGAAAAGCTTAAAATGTAGAGGCCTAAGAATCCTTACTTGAAAATTTGCGAAAAATTTAAAATTTTTCTTTTAAATAATTAAAATTGCCTCATTCATAACTGAACTGATAAATAAAGTTTGATGTTCGAAGTGGCAGCGGAAGAAATTAACATTTTCGAAACAATAGAAAAATGTTTTTCCAACGATAATTAAAATGTTTGAGCCATCAAATAATAATAAATGCTGAACTGAGGTCCTCGGGTCCTACTACTGCCGACTCGAGCCTGCTCACTGGTCCCTGCTCTCGGTCCCGACATCATCAGCACCTACAACAATCAAGTCTAGTGAGTCTAAAGACTCAACATGCATATATCGTAAATAGCAAGTAAATACATAAATAATAAGCTTGCATGCAAGTGAAAATATCATGTCATGAGGCATAACGTAAAAATGTCGTGTCATGATTAATTATAATACGTGCATAACTGAACTGAAAATCATAGTGAAAAATGTTTGCTCCTTGGAGCCCTGTACTGAAATAGCCTGTAATAATTTTCTGGTGAGATTATGGTCTACGCATGTGGTCCCTGAACTGATATGACCTGGTAACTGGAGACCGGGCCTGTAACTGGCGACAGGACTTAGTAATGTACGTCTGATCAGACCACTGCCACAGTACTGGGTGAAACAACTGAACTGACCGGTAACTGGCGACCGGGCCTGTAACTGGCGACAGGACTTAGTAATGCTCTCATAACCGGTAACTGACGACCGGACCGGTAACTGGCGACCGGATTTAATCATGATAGTAAAGTGACCACAAGCCATATCGCATAAATCTCAAAATTTGTATTTTTGCACGTAATAAAATAAATAACTGAATTAAATATCCTGTAACAATTTTACTGAATGGATTGGATCGCTCCCAGGCTCGCTGCAACCTAAATATGCCATGAAAAATATGCAATAGTTTTTACTTGACCAAACCATGCAATTAAAAACCAAAAACTGAGACAAATGCGCCTAATGACTTCGTATTTAATCATGACTCCGAACCAACCCGAACCAACACTGAAACATCATATAGTCATGATTAAAATACGCTTAAAATGATGAATTAATGCTCCTCAAATGATGCATGTCGAATCTTAGGTGAATGAAGGCCAAAACATGAAACGCTCTTTCGAGAGTCAATTTGGCACATCGTACCGTAAATTCTCGTACGTCCTCAAAAATGATCCGAATGACAAACGGCCAAAAACATGACCTTCCCAACTCAATGAGGCACTGTCCAGTCCAAGGCCATAGGCTAAAAGCCAACCGAGAACTCGAACGAGCCACCGAACCGACACAGCAAGTTGCTGTCCAAAAATACAGCAACTGTGCTTGGTTTGCTTGCGTCGTTTGCGAGGCTAATTGCCATTGGGGCTTGAACCACCGACCAAAACCTCTTACCAACATCCCAAGGAATGATTTGAACCATGGTCTAAGGGCCCTAGGCCAGCCACAATTCGAACCACACCAGCAAACAACCGAACGTTCCAACCGAGAACAAATTCTGCACGTAGGATGCATTGCTTTTGTTTGGATGTCACTAATCGTTCCAATGGCCATTTTATTGACCATGACATGATCTAGACATCTAGGGGCATGGTATGAACCGTGGCTACAGGCCATAGGCCAACCAAGATCCACACCAAACCACCAAAACCGAACCACACATGCTGCACAAAGGGAGAAGCCGAAGGGGGTGCTGGGCTGTTCTAGTGTTTTAGTTAAAAACCGATTAACCATGGACCAAGCCACCAAAAGGGCAACTTAGTCACGTCATAGACATGCTAGGGAAGTGATCTAACCATGGCTATAGGCCCTTAGGGCAGCCAAGATCAGATCCTTTCCCCTTGACAGCAAAAACCGAATTTTTGAAGCACAAAATGGCACCGATGGAAAGCTGCTGTTATTTTCGGATTTCATCATGCACGGGGTTTGTTTGAATGGACCAACGTGGTCCTAATGCCTCATACTACATGTCTAGATGTCGCCTTGGGAGCCTGGAGTCGAGCCAACCACCTGAATATACAAAAACAAGCAAAACCGTGAAGGCACAAGAGGGACCGAAAATCTGCATGTTTAATTTTCTGAAAATTGTTGGTATATTCGGTTTTAGCATGAAAGTGATGATCATGAAATGTAAAAATAATGATAATAGGACTTGATTGAAGAGTCAAGGAAGAATATATGCATGCCTGGTTTCGTTTGAAAAAAAACGAAAGAATAAGACGATTCGGCGCGGAGGAGATGGAGCGTTTTCTTTTCTTGCTTTCTACTCGATTTCCTCTCCTACTTCTTGCTATGAGGCTCACGAAATTTCTACTCTAAAATGCTCTGAATTTCGTTCATGGGTGAGGGGAGGTGATGGTTAGGAGAGTGAGGGAGATCCACTAATAAAGGAATTCAAATGGTATGACCAAGTCTCCTCTCTTTTTGAAATTTGAATTGGTTGATATCAAATGGCTTCTTGGATGGATCTAGAATGAGTGGCCGATTCTCTCATGCAAATCTAGACTAGGATAAAGCTTAATAATTAATTAATTATGGTTGATTAATAATTAAAAGGTTAGCATGCTAAAATAACAAAGAATGGGTCAAAGGGTGAGTTGGCATATCAATGCTTAATCAATTAAGGGTGGCCGAATTTACACAATAAAAATGAAGGGGAAATGTTGTTTAGTTGATAAATTTTAATACCTTAAGAGCCTTACCTATCCCTTAATTAATTTAGTGAACTAACCCCTTAATTAAGGATCTTAAATGAATTTATTTTCTACTCACCTAGAGTAACTTAAATAATTCCTTGAACTTCCTTATTAACTTAAATTAACTTACTCGCTAGCTAAAATAAATTCTGGAAATGTTTTCTAAATCTTAAATTTTATCTCTAAACTCCAACTCCAGTCTGGCCTCACTGAATTAACTGAAATGATAAAAATCAAACTACTGCATAAAATAATTAAATTTAAATACTCATGCAATAAAATCATTTTAATTTAAAATACTAGAATTATGCATGGCCTATACGTAGTTTGAGTTACGGGTTCTAATAAAATCTTAAAATTACTTAATAAATTAAATTAGGCTTTAAAATGGTTAAAATTTCATAAATTATTTAAAATACCAATTTGAGTGAAATAAAATACCCACTATTCATAAATTGCATAAATCGTCACCTGTCGCTTATCCTGATCCCGCATCGAATATTCGCCTAAAACATAAAACTCAATAAACGTTTTACCGTGAACTCAATGGCCGACATCCCAATATCTCTCTCCCACAAACGCTTCCCTCCTCTTTTTCCTCGTACATTAGATCCCTCTTTTCTCCTCTTTTTTCCGGCGATCTGGTATTTATTTTCATTTTCCTCGATATTTTTGGCCTTTTATTTGCAATTTCGAGTTTTCAACAGCTGATTTTATTAGTTGGATCAAAATCTGCCGTTGGTAGGTGGTTTTGATTGACTTTTTTGGTTGCTAGGATTTATTTTGAGGGAATAATTTTGGACAAACTGGAGAAAATTAGACGGCTGCTCCACCCGCCAGAGCTCGAGTTGATTATGAGTATCTTATTAAGCTTCTATTGATCAATGACAGCGGTGCATTTTTTTTGAACATTTTTGTTTGGGGAGAAGTTTTCTGTGTTAGACGGTAAAACGTGTGAATCAGATTATGTATTTGGTTTGTTAATAGATGAGTTTGAGGAGAAATAGTCACATTGCTTGGCATACATACTATTTTAGTTTTTAGGCAAGGAATTTCAATCACATCGTCACGTTAATTGGATTGAATCTTTGATAGGACATGTGTCGTTTATTATTATTTCTTTGATGCACTTGAAAATATTTGGCTGTTGGGATTTAATTTGTTAGCAATATTATTTGGAAAAAATGAAACGACGCTTCATTTGTTCTTTTTAGGAAATAGTAAGCTCTTCGTGTCTTTTAGATTCATACGATAATGTGAACTACAGAATGGAGACAACAAGATGAATGGAAGGGCAGCATGTTATATTCAGTCGAGGATGACATTGTCCAGTATCGAGATCGTCTATGGCTTCCTAGTGGAGATACACTTAGAGTTGACATTATGACTAAAGCTCACAGTACTCCTTATTTTGTCCATCCCGGAAGTACAAAGATGTACAAGGACTTCCAACTTTTATATTAGTGGCTGGTAATGAAGCGAGATATTATGTGTTTTGTATCTGAATGCTTGACATGCCAACAAGTGAAGGCAGAGCATCAAAGACCAGCAGGAATACTTCAACCACTTCTCATTCTTGAGTGAAAGTGGAAGAATATTACTATGGATTTTGTGGTAGGATTGCCAAAAACAACGAAAGGACTCAATTCCATTTGGGTAATAGTGGACCATGATACCACCTGTTGTGGGAACCCGGACTCTAACTCCATCTTTTCAATCATAATTGGGATTAAGTGGATCAATTAATTAAACTAGGTCAAATTTTTTTTTATGTTGAACACCTTATAAACAAGTGTTCAAATTTCTACAACAAGTTATGTCCCATCTTATTCAATTTACAAGATCAAGTTCAATATCTACAACATGGTCAAAAGTACAAGTCTTGTACAAAATAAAGTCATAACAAACTAGTGTTTATCAACTACATGTCATGTGTTGAACAATAGCTCTACTTCTAAGCCCGGATCACCACTCTAATCTCGATCTATCATGCTCTTCTCGACCCTGATCCTGTCCCACCTGTTGTCATGCACACATACAAACACAACAACAGCCGGATAACTCCGCTGAGAAACATATTTTCCAGTATAAACAACGTATATATGCATTTCATATAAACATATATAAAAGCATATAACATTTGTAAAACAACATGTATTATAATCTAATAAAACATGAAGCGATATCAAGCTTTACATCAAACTCTTAAACTCTTAATCTTGACTCAACTCTTATCTAGGGATCCCGATTTGAATAAGAACGTAACAAGTCTCCCACTACTCTTCCCAGCAAGGTGATGGTACATTCTTACTCCCAGACTTTGGCCCACTATATCGAATCTCTACAATAGGAGTCGATTTTCTCTAAGCACATCGATATAAACCAAATGTCCAGTGACTTGGCACCTCTGCCAAAGACTCATAACACATGCTTTGCAATAACTCAATAGACTAAGCATATCAATCTCAAGAATTGCAAACACATCAAAGCAATAACAATATAGTATGTGGTTTTGGGAAACTCAAGTTATCTCTTACTCGAGTTATCTCTCCCGGTTTAACATTGATTTATACCTTTCTTTTCGTAGTTCTTGGTTGAATCAAATCTCATTCTGGCTTTGTTCGTTCTTCGAAGCCTTCAATACCAAATCTGGAATAACATATTCGAGAAGTACAATATCACATACAACTCAAGGCAAGACTTGATTTGATCAACACTCAATCTAGTTAACTTTCGACGGCATAACGGCGTAATCTCAAGATATCCCGGCAACCCAATATCAATAGATACCAATCAAAACTCATAACCAATAACAATTACAAGCTAGAATTCTATAAACCTGCATAATCTCAATCACATATAAGCTGGAAAATAATAACAATTGCATACGGTGTCCGTTCCTCGATCCTGTTTCGATTATACGATTATCATAATCTCAAGAACACATAATATCAATCATATCATGATTCCCCCAACATCAAACTTTCGAACCATACAGGAAATTAATAAAACTTACATTCTTTTGAAGCTCTTGACGAGAGAAGCACGGAATTAAACTCGGATTGAAAATCGGACGGCCGGATCTTACACAACAAAATTCTGGAGTTTGCAAAGCTTGAGGAATTTTCTATGGAGGCCTTCGTTCTTGCTGAAAGTCTCAATTCTGAAATGAAGGATTGAAGTTTCTACATGTAGACATGCATGGCAAGACAAGTGTCGACTTTTATACATCAGTGCTCGCGCATATGCGCGCCCAATACTGAGGCCTACTGTCTCGGCGCTTGGACATTTCCTCTGCTTGCGCATATGTGCGTCTCGTCTCGCGCATATGCGCGAGACTCTCTGTCTCGGCATTTTGACATTTCATATGCTCACGCATATGCGCGAGGTCTTCTGCCTCGGCACTTGTTGCACGTGCATATGCGCGCCTCATCTCCGCGCATGTGCGTGAGGTCTGCTGGACTTCACTCACACAATATCCCATGCTCTCCAATTTCTTTCTCGGAGTTGACCTTCTATAATCACATCAATTCATAAATTTATAATCTTGGATTAAAAGGATAGAATCTCGCGCGAGAAGATGGACTCAACAAGCGCTGAGACAGTAGGTCTCGCGCATATGCACGAGGACCGGGCGCGCATATGCGTGAGCACTGCTGTATGAAATTGTGACACTTGTCTTGCCATACACTTGAACATGTGGACTACCCTTAAATCATCAATTCAGAATTCAGAACATTCAGCCAAGAACCCAGATTCCATGGTAGGAATTCTTCAAGCTTGCAAATTCTAGAATTTTAATTGTGCAAGATCCGGCCGTCCGATTTTCCATCCGAATTTAATTCCGTGCTTCTCTCGTCAAGAGCTTCAAAAAGATGTAAGTTTTATTACTTTCCTGTATGGTTCGAAAGTTTGATGTTGGGCGAATCATTATATAATTGATATTATGTGTTCTTGAGATTATGGTAATCGTATAATCGAAACCGGATCGAGGAACGGACACTGTATGCAATTGTTATTATTTTCCAGCTTATATGTGCTTGAGATTATGCATATTTTCAGAATTCTAGCTTGTAATTGTTATTGGGTATGAGTTATGATTGGTATCTATTGATATTGAGTTGCCGGGGTATCTTGAGATTGCGCCGTTATGCCATCGAAAGTTAACTAGATTCAGTGTTGATCAAATCAAGTCTTGCCTTGAGTTGTATGTGATATTGTACTTCTCGAATTTTATTTCCAGATTTTTATTGAAGACTTCGAAATCGGTATAAGAACGAGCCAAAGCCAAACCCCAAGAAAAGAAATGTATAAATCAATGTTAAACTGGGAGAGATAAATCGAATAAGAGATATTTCGAGTTTCCCAAAAATACATACTATGTTGTTATTGCTTTGATGTGTTTGCAATTCTTGAGATTGATATGCTTAGTCTATTGAGTTATAGCAAATCATGTGTTATGAGTCTTTGGCAGAGGTGCCAAGTCACTGGACATTTGGTTTATATCGATGTGCTTAGGAGAAAATTGACTCCTATTGTAGAGATTCGATATAGTGGGCCAAAGTCTGGGAGTAAGAACGTACCACCACCTAGCTGGGAAGAGTAGGTGGGAGACTTGTTACGTTCTTATTCAAACCGGGATCCCTAGATAAGAGTCGAGCCTAAGAGTAAGAGTTAAAGAGTTTGATTTACAGTTTTGTATTGATTTATGTTTTCGTAGATTACGATACATATTGTTTTACAAATGTTATATGCTTTTATATATGCTTGCATGAAATGCATGTATACATAGTTTATACTGGGAATATGTTTCTAACCAGAGTTATCCGGCTGTTGTTGTGTTTGTATGTGTGCATGACAACAGGTGGGACAGGATCAGGATCGAGAAGAGCGTGATAGATCGAGATTAGAGTGGTGATCCGGGCTTAGAAGTAGTATAATGGCCCGAAAATTCGTGTTTGAAAATTTGCGAAAAATTTAAAATTTTCTTTTTAAAATAATTAAAATGTCTCATTCACCAATTAAACTGATAAATAACGTTTAATATTCAAAATGACATCGAAAGAAATTTAATGTTTGCAAAATAACCGTTTAAAAATAATCCAACGATAGATAAAAATATTTGAGCATAAAATAATAAATGCTGAAAAATGAGGTCCTCGGGTTCCACTACTGCCGACTCGAGCTAGCTCAGTGGTCCCCGCCCTCGATCCCGACATCATCAATACCTACAACAATCAAGTCTAGTGAGTCTAAAGACTCAGCATGCATATATCGTAGATAGCAAGTAATTAAATAATAAAATCGCATGCAAGTGAAAATATCATGTCATGAGGCATAACGTAAAATATCGTGTCATGATTAATTATAGTACGTTCATAACTGAACTGAAAATATCATAGTGAAAATGTTTGCTCCTTGGAGCCCTGTACTGAAATAGCATGTCATAATTTTTGTGATGAGATTATGGTCTACGCAAGTGGTCCCTGAACTGAACTGAACTGAACTGTCCGGTAATTGGCGACCGGGTGAAATAATAATCGTCTTATCAGACTCATGCCACAGTATACTGGGTGATACAACTAAACTGACCGGTAACTGGCGACCGGGTGAAATAATAATCCCGTGATAGTAAAGTGACCACAAGCAATATCGCATAAATCTCAAAAATGAATATTTTGCACGTAATATAATTAAATAACATAATTAAATATTCTCTAATAATTTTACTGATTGGGTTGGATCGCTCCCAGGCTCGCTACGACTTAAATCTAACATGAAAAATATGCAATTGATTTATTTGACTCAACTATGCAATTAAATTCGAAAACTGAGACAATTGCGCCTAACGACTTCGTATTTAATCATGACTCCGAACCAACCCGAACCAACACTGAACCAACATATAGTCATGATTAAAATATGCCTAAAATGATGAAATAATGCTCCTAAATTTACAGTACTCGAAATTTAGTGAATGGGGACAAAAACATAAAACGCTCTTTCGAGAGTCATTTTGGCACATTGCACCGTAAATTCTCGTACGACCTCTAAAATAATCCGAATCACAAACCGCCAAAAACATGACCTTCCTAACATGATGAGGTACTGTCCAGTCCAAGTCCATAGGCTAGATGCCAACCAAGAACCCGGAACACACCTCTGAACCACAGCACACTTGCTGTCAAAAGTTACAGCAGCATGCTTGCATTTCCTTTGCGTCGTTTGCAAGGCTACTGGCCATTGGGGCTTGAACCACCGACCAATACCTCTTACCAACATCCTAAGGAATGGTTTGAACTATGGCTAAGGGCCCTAGGCCAGCCACAATCCAACCCACCCCCGAAACATGACAGTACGCCCAACCGAGAGCCAAAAATCTGTACGCTTGGGCTTTGCTGTTGTTTCTTGTCATGGGTCATCCCAGTGGCCATTTGTTTGGCCATGGCATGATCTAGACATCAAGGAGTGTGGTATGAACCGTGGCTAATGGCTAAAGAGCCAACCAAGATCCACACCAACACCCATACTTTCGAAACACCACACACGCACACAACCAGAATTTACAGAAAACCGATGGGCTGTTCTTGTTTATTTTTGAAACCGATTGGGACGTGAACCAAGCAATGAAAGGGCATCTTGGTCACGTCCTAGACATGCCAAGGAGAGGTTCGGACCATGGTTACAGCCCCTAGGGCAGCCGAGACCAGAACACTCGCCTTAGCCATGCAAGATACAACGTTGAGACTCAAAATGGCAGCTGTGACAGTTGCTGTCAAAACGTGATGTTGGGGGCGAAAGGGCTCAAACCAACGGACCAAACTCTTCCTAACCCGCCCTAGGACATGACCATAAACAGCCGTGGGAGCCTGAACACGAGCCACACCTGAAACAAGCAACACAAGCCAAACCGTGAAGTAGCAAGGGAAGTGAACGAAAATCTGTGCAGAATTGGTTGTAATATTTCTGTCCAATTTCGGTTTTCATGATTCATGCTCACATAATGATTTATAAAAATATAAATACAACTTGACTGAAGAGCAAGGGATGGTATATGCATGCCTGGATATTTTTGTTTTGAAGAAAAAAAAAAGAAATACACGATGCGGCGCGGAGGAGACGGAGCGCTTTTCTTTCTTTCTTGCTACTCGATTTTCTCTCTTAATCTCTCACTGAATTCTCACGTTTTTTTCCTCTCTGAATTGCTCTGAATTTCTCTCAAATTTTCGGTGAAGAGGAGGGGGAGGGAATGGTTAGATGAAAGATGGGAATTTGCAAGATAAAAGGAAGAATAAATCTTGCTATCTATGAGTTTGTTAAGAGATTGATATCAAAAGATTTTTGGGGTGGATGAGGGTGCATTTGGTCGATTTATGGTCTAGGATCAATGGAGGAATATTGTTTAATTAATTAATTGATGGTGATTAAAGTAGGGAGAATATCTACCTAGAAAAAGATTAAGGGAAAGATAATTAAGAAATGAATTGGCAACTAATAAAATCTTCCAAACTTAAAGGAGGGCCGATTTTCATAAATAAAAATAAAGTAGGGAAATTGCTTAAATATTAATTATTGAAGCTTAAATGTGATAGAATTATCTCCCAAGAAAATGGATAAGGAAAGATAATTAAATAATTGGATTGACAACAAATTCTTAAATTAAATGAAGAGGGGCCGGAAATTATAATGAAAATGGAGGGGAAATTTTCTTAAATGTTGTATTTTTAAATCTCTAGTGTTTTATCTACCTATTAAATATTTTAGGGAATTAAGGAATTAATTATTGAACTATATTTACTACTTATCTCAAATTATTTAAATAATTCCTTAAACCTTCTTTTATAATAAATTAGCTTATTATTTAACTTAAATAAATTTTAGCAATGTTTTCTTGATATTAAATTTTATCTCTTTACTCCAACTCCAGTCTGGCCTCATTTAATTAACTGAAAAGATAGCAACTAAACTACTGCATAAAATAAGTAAATAAATTTAAAGAAAATAATTTAAATTCTCATTCAATAAAAATCATTTTAATTTAAATACTAGGAATTATGCATGGCTTATACGTAGTCTAATTTACGGGTCCTACAAGTAGAGCTGTTGTTCAACACATGACATGTAGTTGATAAACACTAGTTTGTTATGACTTTATTTTGTACAAGACTTGTACTTTTGATCATGTTGTAGATATTGAACTTGATCTTGTAAATTGAATAAGATGGGACATAACTTGTTGTAGAAATTTGTACACTTGTTTATAAGGTGTTCAACATTTTAAAAAAAAATTCGACCTAGTTTAATTAATTGATCCACTTAATCCCAATGATGATTGAAAAGATGGAGTTAGTGTCCGGGTCCCAACAGCGGGTGGCTCTCGCCGTTATGCCGTCGAAAGTTAACTAGATTGAGTGTTGATCAAATCAAGTCTTGCCTTGAGTTGTATGTGATATTGTACTTCTCGAATGCTATTCTAGATTTGTATTGAAGACTTTGAAATCGGAAGAAGAATGAGCCATAGACAAACCCCGAGAAAAGAAAGGTATAAATCAATGTTAAACCAGCGAGAGATAACTCGAGTAAGAGATAGCTTGAGTTTCCTAAAACCACATACTATATTGTTATTGCTTTTATGTGTTTGCAATTCTTGAGATTGATATGCTTAGTCTATTGAGTTATAGCAAAGTATGAGTTATGAGTCTTTGGCAGATGTGCCAAGTCACTGGACGTTTGGTTTATATTGATGTGTTTAGGAAAAGATCGACTCCTATTGTAGAGATTCGATATAGTGGGCCAAAGTCTGGGAATAAGAACGCACCTCCACCTAGCTGGGAAGAATAGGTGGGAGACTTGTTACATTCTTATTCAAACCGAGATCCCTAGATAAGAGTCGAGTCTAAGAGTAAGAGTTAAGAGTTTGATTTACAGCTTTGTATTGATTTATGTTTTCGTAGATTAAGATACATATTGTTTTACAAATGTTATATGCTTGCCTGAAATGCATGTATACATTGTTTATACTGTGAAATTTGTTTCTCACCGGAGTTATCCAGCTGTTGTTGTGTTTGTATGTATGCATGACAACTAGGTGTGACAGGATCAGGGTCTAGTAAGAGCATGATAGATCGAGATTAGAGTGGTGATCCGGGCTTAGAAGTAGAGCTGTTGTTCAACACATGATATGTAGTTGATAAAAATTAGTTTGTTATGACTTTATTTTGAACAGTTGTGTATCTTTGATCATGTTGTAGATATTGCACTTGATCTTGTAATTTGAATAAAATGGGACATAACTTGTCGTAGAAATTTGTACACTTGTTTATAAGGTGTTCAACATTTAAAAAAAATTTGCGACCCTATTTATTTAATTGATCCATTTAATCTCAATGATGATTGAAAAGAATGAGTTAGCGTTCGGGTCCCCACAACGGGTAGTATCAGAGCTGTAGGTTCCTTAGACTGGAATAGAAGCGAGTGAGCGGGGTAGATTAAGTTTTCTTTCTTGCTTTTGTGATGCTAGCATGTTTTACTGTTTTAGAAAATACATGTTTACCTGATTATCTGATTTGATTGGAAACGTGTATTATTGGAGAATGAACCAGAACCGATTCTTGATCAGAGGTATGATGATCAGAGGAGGACTGAGACCGATTTGTTATATTTGATTACTAACCATTTTGATAATCAGATATGCCTCCTCGAAGAATCCTAGAACAGGGTAGTACTTCAAATAATCCGATGGATGTTACAGCGATACCCATGGAAACGCTTTTAAAGAGATTTCAGTCGTTCAAACCGCCGACCTTGAAAGGCACTGAGAATTCTATCGAGTGTGAGAACTGGCTTGATGATATTGAGATGTTGTTTGATTCACTTGACTATACAGATGAGCGTAGAGTCAGACTGATTGGGCACCAGTTACACGAGGTTGCAAAAGCTGGTGGCTCACAACCAAGAGAGCTTTGGAGCATCGAGGTACGGTAATTACTTGGAAGATCTTTAAAGCTGAATTTTATCAACGATTCTTCCCAGTATCGTACAGAAAATACAAGGGTGCAGAGTTTGCTAATCTGAGACAGGGTCATCTGAATATTGAAGAATATGTGGCCAAATTTTCTACCTTGCTACGTTTTGCTCCACATGTAGCTGATAATTATGAAGCAGTTGTGGCTGATCAGTTCATCAATGGTTTGAATCTAGATATTTTTATACTGGTAAATGCAGGGAGACCAAATAATTTTGCTGATGCCTTGAACAGAGCAAAAGGAGCTTAAGCGGGCTTGATCAGACAGCGAGGAGCTTCATATGTCGCTCAGACACCGAAACAGCCACAACCTTCAGCCCAGTTCCACCAACCACCTCCCAGATTTTATAGTGGCAGTAGCACCAATGGGAAGAAAGATAATCTGAAAGCCCTAGGGAAATAGTTTAAGAAGTCTGGAAGTAGTTCATCTAGCTCCAGTGGTTCACTACAGAACTAGACTTATACAGAGGTCTATTGCAGAACATGTAGAGGGAGACACCTAACAGAGCAAAGCCAAGGAGTGCTTGGTAGTTGCAATATCTGTCGACAGCTGGGACATTTTGCCAGAGTCTGTCCACAGCGAGGTTCTCAACGATCCCAGGAAGCAGAATCATCTGGATCAGTGGCTCAGGCTGATAGACGATCATCTGTTGTTCACTCTTTCCAGCCACCTACTACCCAGTCACAGCCAAGGCCAGGGGAAGCCAGACTGTTAGCCAACCTCCGAGACAACAGGCCAGAGTGTTCGCATTGACTGAGGAACAGGCCCAAGAAGCACCTTAGGATGTAGTTGCATGTAACTATTCTCTTTGTGGTTATCCTACTTATGTATTGATAGATATAGGTGCATCCCATACTTTCATCTCTGAGCGATTTGCATTGATACATGATTTTCCTGTTGAGTCATTATCTACTGTAGTATCTGTCTCTTCACCTTTAGGGAGAGGTCTTATATCAGTGAAATATGTTAGACATTGTATGCTGCAGTATGATGGTAATGAGATTGAGTTAGATTGTATTGTACTCGGTTTGTCTGATTTTGACTGCACTATCGGTATTGATATGCTGACCAAGTACAGAGCTACCGTAGATTGTTTCCAGAAAATTGTAAAATTCAGACATGAGATGGCTGATGAATGGAAATTTTACTGGTAAGGGTTCCGAAGCTCGAATTCCTTTGATATCTGCTTTCTCTATGACTCGATTATTACAGAGAGGAGCAGAGGGAATTCCTTGTGTATTAAGTAGATGTACCAAAATCGAGCCCTTCATTGGCAGATTTGCCAGTGGTATGTGAGTTTGTTGACGTCTTTCCAGATGAAATTCCGGGTTTGCCTCCAGTCCGAGAAATAGACTTCAGCATTGAACTAATACCAGGTACAGTACCTATTTCTAAAACTCCATACAGAAAGGCACCAGTTGAATTGAAAGAATTGAAAGATCAGCTAGAAGATTTACTAGCTAAGGGTTACATTAGACCTAATGTTTCTCCTTGGGGCGCTCCAGTACTGTTATTCAGAAAGAAAGATGGTTCAATGAGACTCTGCATTGGTTATCGGCAATTGAACAAGGCTATGATAAAGAATAAATATCCTTTGCCTCGTATTGACGATCTATTCGATCAGTTGCATGGTTCTTCTGTTTATTCCAAGATCGATCTGAGATCTGGATATCATCATATGAGAGTCAGAGATTCTGATATATCGAAAACAGCTTTTCAGAACCAGATATGACCACTATGAATTTATAGTCATGCCGTTTGGTTTAACGAATGCTCCAGCTGTATTTATGGGTTTAATGAACCGTATATTTCAGAAATATCATGATGACTTTGTGATTATCTTTATTGATGATATTCTGCTTTATTCAAAGAATCTGACTGATCATGCTGAGCATCTGAGAACTGTATTGAAGATTCTGAGAACTGAGAAACTGTATGCCAAGCTATCGAAATGTGAATTTTGGCTGAAACAAGTTGTATTTTTGGGGAACATTATATTTGGAGATGGTATTTCAGTTGATCCTAGCAAAGTTGAGGCTGTGATCAGTTGGCCTAGACCGACACCAGTGCTAGAGATACGCAGTTTTATTGGTTTAGCAGGCTACTATCGTCGATTCATTAAAGATTTTCTAGTATTGCTAAGCCGATTACTCAGCTGACTCAGAAGAATGCCCCTTTTGTTTGGTCAGAGGCGTGTGAATCTAATTTTCTAGAGTTGAAGAAGAGATTAACCAGTGATCCAGTGTTGACTATTCCGTCAGGTACTGGTGGTTTTGTTGTTTATTGTGCTGCTTCTCATAGAAGACTAGGTTGTGTTTTGATGCAGCGAGGACATGTTATTGCTTATGCCTCGAGACAATTGAAACCACATGAGACTTGCCACCCTATTCATGATCTTGAATTGGCTGCCATCATATTTGCATTGAAGATCTGGCGACACTATCTATATGGTGAGAAATTTGAAATTTATTCAGATCACAAGAGTTTGAAATATCTATTTTCACAGTCAGAACTGAATATGAGGCAACGTAGATGGCTTGATTTATTGAAAGATTTTGATTGTGAAATCAAATATTATCCGGGAAAATCAAATGCAGCAGCTAATGCACTGAGTTGAAAGATATGTTCTTTATCCATATCGACGATTGATGTTTCGAATTTGATTGAAGATTGCTGTCTTTCTGGATTAGTATTTGAGACAGATTATCAACCTCTGAGACTTTATACTATTCAAGTTGAACCAGAACTGATTTTAAAAATCAAAGAAGCAGAGAAAGTTGATCAGAATATTCAAAATTCGATTATGATGGTCAGATCAGGGCATCAATCAGAATATCAGGTTCGTGATAATGTCTTATATGTGAATAATCTACTTGTGGTGCCAAATGTTTCAGACTTGAAACAACAGATTTTGACAGAAGCACACTGTGGTCGTTTGAGTATTCATCCTAGGTGGCAGAAAAATGTACAATGATCTGAAGAAAAAGTTTTGTGGAAACAGATGAAATCAGATATTGCAGATTTTGTAACTAGATGTTTGAATTGCCAACAGGTGAAATCAGAAAGGAAGAAACCAGGAGGTCTGTTGCATATCTTATCTATTCCAGAATGGAAATGGGATCATATTTCCATGGATTTTGTTATAAAGCTACCACGATCCTCCCGAGGTTGTGATGCGATTTGGGTCGTTATTGATAGATTGACCAAATCAGCATGTTTTATTCCTTACAGAATGACATACAGACATGACCAGATGACAGAGATTTATATTAGAGAAGTGGTCAGATTGCATGGCATGCCAAAGTCCATTGTATCAGATCGTGATCCTCGATTTACTTCACACTATTGGCACACTTTGCAACAAGCTCTAGGTACGAAATTACATTTGAGTACTATATATCATCCTCAGACAGACGGACAGTCAGAGAGGACTATCCAGACATTGGAGGATATGCTTAGAGCTGTAGTGCTAGATTTTGGCACTAGTTGACAAGATTCTTTACCACTTTGTGAATTCTCGTGCAACAACAGCAATCAGACGAGTATAGAGATGGCTCCATTTGAGGCATTGTACGACAAGAAGTGCAGATCCCCTCTCTATTGGGATGAGATATCTGAGGTACCTGAACTTGGGCCTGACATGATTCGAGATATGATTGAGCAAGTAAAGCTGATTCAGCAGAGAATGAAGACAGCTCAGGATAGACAGGTCAAATATGCAAATATTCGACGTCGTCCTTTAGAGTTTGAGCAAGGAGATAGAGTATTTTCAAATTTTTCCATTCAGAGTCATTGTCAGATTTGACAAACGAGGAAAGTTATCTCCACGTTATATTGGGCCGTATGAGATTTTGGAGAAGATAGTTGATTGTGCCTATCGACTCGCTATTCCTCCTTCTCTATCTGGGATACATGATGTCTTTCATGTGTCTATGTTGCGGAAATATCTTCCTGATGCTTCTCATGTTCTTCAGCCAAACGAGGAAGAACTCGATGAAACTCTAAGTTTTTTTGAAAAACATATTCAGATTCTAGATCATAAAGAAAAGCAGCTCAAAACGAAGACTATTCCGCTTGTAAAAGTTCAGTGGAGTCGTCATGGCATTGAAGAAGCTACTTGGGAGACTGAATCCGACATGAGACAGAAATTTCCAGAGTTATTTCATTGATGTGAGTTTCTTATTCAGTTTTTGTTATATATTCCGATTTTATGTGATTTGATTGCTTACGATTTTGAGGACGAATTCATGTCTCAGAGGGGGAAAATTGAAATGCCCGAGATTTTATCATTTTAATCCGAGATTATTGATTCATGAATTGATGTGATTATGAAAGGACAACTCCGAGAAAGATTTGGGAGAGTATGTGATATTGTGTGTGAGGAGTCCAGCAAACCTCGCACACATGCGCGGAGACGAGGCGCGCATATGCGCGAGAAGCACATGACGAGACAGTAAGTCTCGCGCATATGCGCGAGACGCGGCGCGCATATGCGCGAGCTGGTGAATTTATATATTGCCGAGACAGTAAGTCTCGCACATATGCGCGAGAAGAGGCGCGCATATGCGTGAGCAGATCGATTTGTCATGTGCCGAGACAGTAGGTCTAGCGCATATATGCGAGGACCGGGCGCGCATATGCGCGAGCATTGATCTATAAGAAGTTGCCACTTGTCTTGACATGCATGGGGACATGTATAAACCTTCATTCTCCTTTCATAACTTACAGAGGAAAGAACCGAGACAAGCCATGAAAGAATCCTCAAGCTTTCTTGAATTCTAGAATTGTGATTGTGCAAGATCCGACCGTCCGATTTTCAATTCGAGTTTAGTTCCGTGCTTCTCTCCGTCTATAACTTCAAAAAGATGTAAGTTTTATTACTTTCCTACATGGTTCGAAAGTTTGATGTTGGGGTAATCATGATACGATTGATATTATGTGTTCTTGAGATTATAGTAATCGTATAATCGAAATCGGATCGAGAAACGGACACCGTATGCAATTGTTATTAATTTCCAGCTTATATGTGATTGAGATTATGCAGATTTTCAGAATTCTAGCTTGTAATTGTTATTGGTTATGAGTTGTGATTGGTATCTATTGATATTGAGTTGCCGGGGTATCTTGAGATTGCGTCGTTATGCCGTCGAAAGTTAACTAGATTGAGTGTTGATCAAATCAAGTCTTGCCTTGAGTTGTATGTGATATTTTACTTCTCGAATGTTATTCCAGATTTGTATTGAAGACTTCAAAATCGGTAGAAGAACGAGCCAAAGCCAAACCCCGAGAAAAGAAAGGTATACATCAATGTTAAACCGGGAGAGATAACTCGAGTAGAGATATCTTGAGTTTCCTAAAACCACATACTATATTGTTATTGCTTTGATGTGTTTGCAATTCTTGAGAATGATATGCTTAGTCTATTGAGTTATAGCAAAGCATGTGTTATGAGTCTTTGGCAGAGGTGCCAAGTAACTGGACAGTTTGGTTTATATCGATGTGCTTAGGAGAAGATCGACTCCTATTGTAGAGATTCGATATAGTGGGCCAAAGTCTGAGAATAAGAATGTACCACCACCTAGCTGGGAAGAGTAGGTGGGAAACTTGTTAAGTTCTTATTCAAACCGAGATCCCTAGATAATAGTCGAGTCTAAGAGTAAGAGTTAAAGAGTTTGATTTACAGCTTTGTATTGATTTATGTTTTTGTAGATTACGATACATATTGTTTTACAAATATTATATGCTTTTATATGTGCTTGCATGAAATGCATGTATACATTGTTTATACTGGGAAATATGTTTCTCACCGGAGTTATCCGGCTGTTGTTGTGTTTGTATGTGTGCATGACAACAGGTGGGACAGGATCAAGGTCGAGAAGAGCATGATAGATCGAGATTAGAGTGGTGATCCGGGCTTAGAAGTAGAGCTGTTGTTCAACACATGATATGTAGTTGATAAACACTAGTTTGTTATGACTTTATTTTGAACAGTTGTGTATCTTTGATCATGTTGTAGATATTGCACTTGATCTTGTAATTTGAATAAGATGAGATATAAGTTGTCGTAGAAATTTGTACACTTGTTTATAAGGTGTTCAACATTTAAAAAAAAATTTGCGACTCAGTTTATTTAATTGATCCATTTAATCCCAATGATGATTGAAAAGAATGAGTTAGCGTCCGAGTCCCCACAACGGGTTACTATATCATCCCATTTCCTACTAGTGAAGACGACTTTTTCCATGACTCAGTATGCAGAGCTATATTCGAGAGATAGTTAGATTGCATGGGATCCCAGTGTCTATAATGTCGGACCGAGACACGCGCTTCACTTCATCATTTTGTAAGAGTCTACATGCAGCATTGGGTACTAAAATACTATTCAGTACCGCATTTCAACCTCAGACAGGCCGGTCAGTCTGAGAGAGTCATTCAGATATTAGAGGATCTACTCCGAGCATGTGTGATCGATTTCCAAGAGAGTTGGGAACCAAATTTACCTCTAGTGGAGTTCACCTACAATTAATAGCTATCAATCATCCATAGGAATGGCTCCATACGGAGGCACTCTACGAACGGAAATGTAGATCGCCTAACCATTGGTACGAGGTAGGAGAAAGGGCTACATTAGGACCTGAGATAGTTCAGCACACTGCAGAAATGGTCGCCAAGATCCGGGATCAAATGGAAACTGCTCACAATCGACCGAAGAGCTACGCGAACCAAAGGAGACAAGATTTCGAGTTTGCAGTAACTGATCACGTGTTCATAAAAATAGCACCTATGAAGGGTGTTATGAGATTTAGAAAGAAGGGCGAACTTAGTCCAAGATTTACTAGACCATTTTAGATACTCGAAAGAGTGGGAGAATTAGCATATCGAGTGGCATTGCCACCTATTCTTGCAGGAGTCCACATTGTCTTCCACATATCGATGCTTCACAAGTACATGTCAAACCCTTCGCATGTACTAAACTTTGAGCCACTGCAACTTATACCAAATCTGTCATATGAGGAGAGGCCCACTCAATTCATGGGTAGACAAGAAAGGAAGTTACAGAACAAGGTAATAAAGATGGTCAAAGTTAAATCGATTAATCGCTCGGAGGAAAAAGCCACCTGGGAGACGGAGTCAGAGATGAGGAGTCGATATCCCGAATTATTTGGTGCGTCTTAATTTCGATGACGAATTTTTAATTAAGGGGGGAGGATTTGTAACGCCCAAAAACCAACCTACGTAAACTACATACATGCAAATGAATTAAAGTTCAAAATTATATTATTTAATTGATTTTAAATTCTTACTTGATGTATATTATATGATTAAGGATATGATTACACGATTAAATGATTATATGGCATGATTTCTTGAAATGGTAGATTTTAGCCGAATATTCGATAATAGCATGGGAAAAGAAACAGGGGACAACGGAGATAAATATAAATATTTCTCATTAAATATTTTCAAGGCTTCTTAAAATGATTAAAAATGATTTGTTCTAAAAATGATATATTCGAATTATTTTACGAGATGAGTTCGATTTTAACCGGAAAGCCGATTTTGGGCGAAACAAGGAGTTTTTAAAAGATCAAATGCATTATTTTTGAAAAATAAATTTATAAGCTTTTATTTTTCAACTAAATAAGGGTTATCGGGCCAAATTTAACTAAATTGAGTAGGCTCAATTGCCCCTACACTTGAAGGCCCAAAACCTAAGCCCATTATCAAACAAATTTAAAATCTATAAAATAGATAGCCTAGGTATTTTCTTCACCATTCAGCCGTCCAATTCACACATTTGCACGCATAAAAATTCGAAAATTTCAAGGGAGGAAAAGCTAGGGTTCTTTGTCGCCAGTTCGATTTGAATATTCGAGTGTTTTAAATGCAAAGACACGTTTTCTAAACCCTTTTACGCAACATTCAAATCACATTATGCTTGTTTTAATTATTTGTGCATGAAAAATATGTACGTTTGATGGTTTAACGATACGATGATTATTTTCAAAATATTTGACGTTTTAGGCTTGTTTCTTTAACGCTATGATTCCTAAGGAAACGCTGCCATTAGGAGATGTTTTAGGGACATGAAAAGAGTCGCTAAGGGTTGGAACAAGGGCTGGAAATGTGATGGCAAGGGAAATAAATTCCTAGGGTTTTCTAGGAAGGGTGACACGCATGTACTCTTGCAAGGGGTGCAGCTGGGTTTCATGATGCGCTAGGGCTCGACCAGGGCTGGCTAAGGCTCATGAGGGTAAAATTTAAGGGTCTGATAGGGTAAGTCCTAGAAGGGCTAGGACCCGTGGCCCGTTGACAGGGAAGAGTCCATGATCGCATGGACTCTTCCCATGTGTATATGGTGCACGATCAAGAGCTGCTGCAACTGAAGGGCAGGTGGTTTAGGCGGTGGCTCAGGGTGGTCTATAGAGGGTCAGGAAGGCTAGGGCTTGGTGGTGGCTGGTGCAAATAATCTCACGTGATGTAGGACTATTGCGCCCAAGGAGAGCTATGAGGCCCGGGGCCGAAGAGGGCGGGGGGTGATCGCCGGTGCCATGAGGTTGCACGGACAATGAGCGGCTCCTGGCAGGCTTCTAGGTGGAGGGAGCATGAATGAACCGATTCCACATCGGAATGAGAGGGATTCCGAGACTGTTCAATGTAATGGAGTGTACAGTTGAAAAGGGCTTAAAAGATTTGATTGGTACTACTCATACCACGAATGTGCATCTTCTTTTCGGTAGCTCGTCACATAAGAACTCCAAAGTTAAGCGTGCTTGACTTGGGGAAATTTTGGGATGGGTGACCCATGTGAAGTTTCCTAGGGTGCGTGTGAGTGAGGACATAAGCACGCTGGAAAAACTCGTCTTGGTACAGTGAGGACAGTCGTCGAATCTGGGGCGTTAAAGTTGGTATCATAGCCGACCTCTCTTAGTACGGTGTGGTTCGGGGATGAACCAAGCGGAAGCTGGTGGGCATGTGAGGCCCGGGGCCGAAGAGGGCGGGGGTGATCGCCGGTGCCATGAGGTTGCACGGACAATGAGCGACTCCTGGCAGGCTTCTAGGTGGAGGGAGCATGAATGAACCGATCCCACACCGGAATGAGAGGGATTCCGAGACTGTTCAATGTAATGGACTGTACAGTTGAAGAGGTCTTAAAAGATTTGATTGGTACTACTCATATCACGAAGGTGCATCTTCTTTTTGGTAGCTCGTCACATAAGAACTCCAAAGTTAGCGTGCTTGACTTGGGAAAATTTTGGGATGGGTGACCCCCTGGGAAGTTTCCTAGGGTGCGTGTGAGTGAGGACATAAGCACGCTGGAAAGACTCGTCTTGGTACAGTGAGGACAGTCGTCGAATCTGGGGCGTTACAAGGGCTCATGCGGCTATTTGCTAGTGCAGCGGCTCGCAACATGGTTCAGGGGCTCGGGTTGGGTTGGGTTGGGTCTGAGCATGGTCCGAGGAAGGTGAAGGTCAGACGGTTCATGGGTTAAGTGGGCACGTGAGTCCTAGAGTGACTAGGAGTCCTAGGATGTCGAAGAAGCAACCTTGTGCAGCTTGGGGTCTTGTACGCAGGACTCGTGCGGTGTGTAGGGGCTGGTTCCTTGGGTCATGGCTGGTCGTTAGGGCCCCTAGGTGGGTTGGTCAGGGTTTGGCTTGAGGTGGTTCGCGCGTGGCTCGATGAAATTGGAAGTTGGCTTGGTAGGTTCATGCAAGGGTCAAAATTTCGAAATTAAAGAATAAGGTTCGAACCATGGGTCCACGGGGGTGGCTCATGGCTCACCAGGGTAGTTTAGGTAATGAAAAGTCTATGATTAAAACTTGAGAAAAAAAATAATTAAGTTTGAATTAATTCGGGGATTAAACGCCTCACGAATTAGTAAATAGGAAATTTAAATCGAAACCCATGAATTTAAGATAAATAAAATTTTGAAAAATTAGATTTAGGCTTAAATAATTATTTGGAATAATCTCATATCAATAAAGGTAAGAAAAATTCAAAATCGAGAAATGCTACGTCTAGGGGAAAAATAGTTATTTTACACATGATAAATACGTTAACGATTGGCAGCGTCCCGAAGGGTCATAACGCATGTTAAATGATTTATTATGTTGATTTTGATGAAAAGATGATATTTTATAATTTAAGGTTAACATGTCCAATTACTACTGTTAAAATGCTATTTTTGGAAAGTCATTATATTTTATGTTTTAATAAGAGAAGGAAAAATGTTTTGAGGGATGTGAATTGACTGTGACAAATGATAGAGGATATGTGGGGGATCCGTTTTAAGAAGGAACGGTGAACTTACAATTTTATGGGAATGTCGCGAGGGAGAAGGTACCAGAGGGAGCCCGTTTACGGGACAAAGCCCCAGATGGAGCCCGACGGTCATATTTCTATGACGGTGCCTAGTGCTCATCCCCATGCTTATGCAGAGCTAAAGACTGATTAGTCGAAGAGATGATAAAATCTAGTGACTTTCACGTATCAAACTTCACCTAAAAGGATAAAGGATGCAAAGATTTAGGATTTTTTGATTTTACGATGCATGATTTATTTATGCTTAAAAGTTAGTTTAAATAAAAGTATGATTTTAATGCATGTGCTTGTATATGTTATATTTGCTATTCATGTTTAGAACGTGATGAGTCATTAGACTCAGTAGGTTTGAATGCTTGATAGGTGTCATTTTTACGTGTTCTATTGTATTAGTTTTGTGTGTGTTTGCATTGTGCATGCATACATTTCATTCGTTTTACAATTAACCTATGCATATGATATGATAGTGTCTCACTTATATGTGATGAACCTGCAGGTAAAGTGACCGAAGAGTCGAAATCGAGACAGAAGTGTGAAGGTCACAAGAAAGTAGCAGGAAAGCTCGCGTCCGAGCAGTAGAATCTTATCGCTCGAGCGCGAGTGTTGCTTACAAGGCGCCTGAGACAGAAAAGTTGGCGCCCGGGCGGTATAATCCTACCCCTCGGGCGCGAGATGTGCATAACGAAGACTGAATTTACAGAGAAGTTGGCGCTCGGGCGGTATAATCTTACCGCCCAAGCGCGAGTGCCGCACATATCAAGCAAATTTACAGAGAAGTTGGCGCTCGGGCAGTAGAATCTTTCCGCTCGAGCGCCACTTAATTTTGGAAAGATTTTTGGCCGATTTTTTCCCAAATTTTCTGGAGGAGGATGATATGGTAAGGATATGGACAAGATTTTTGGAATTCAGACATCATTGAGAGCAGCCAAGGAAGGAGAAAAAGAGAAAGAGCTTGGAGCAAAGGCTTGGATAGAAGATTCGAAGATTTCCGGGCACCGTTCCTCGCAATTTCGTCATGAATAGTATTTCTAATCTAGTTTTTATCATTTAAACATTGTTGTGTTTATTTTTACTATGAATTCGAGTAGTTAACTTTAAATTTTTGTTGGGATTAAAGGGGATCCTACCCCGAAACTGATTTAGTTAATTTATATTTCGATTTTTGATTTATTCTTGATTATGCTATTATGTTATCGTTTTGTTAAAGCGTAGTTAACTTTAATAACAAATTATATCACGAGTGAGTTCGAGAGAATAGCTTGTGATAAGAACGAGTAGCATAGTTCGTGGATTTACAATTTACATAGAAATATGAAATTGGATATGCGCCGATAGTCATAGTCTGGTAGGGCGAAAACTAGGGGATTTCATAGATCGATATGCGATTCACTCTTTATAAATAATTAAGGATATTTAATTACTTCACTGAGTAGAATTAGTTTGGCATAGCTCGAGAGGGCGTGTTCAATTGAATAGAAAATCATGTCAAAAGCGTAGATCACTATCGAACGAATTAAGTAAATAACGAGGAGTAGGCCAACTTAAATTCACAACAAATTCATTTCTCATTGAATTTTAATTAACCATTCTAGATATTATAACTCATTATTTAATTCCTAAACTTTTCTTATTTGCATTTTTATTTAAACATAGTAGTAATAAACAATCATTCGAATTTCGTTGCCTAAAGATTTAATAACTATAAATAATAGTTTCCAAATACAGTCTCCAGTGGAACGATACTCAAACTCTAGTACATTATATTATAACTTGACATCGTGCACTTGCGATTATTTCGAGCTTGAATATTAATAAATTTTGACCAATAGTTTTACAGTGCACGTTTTGCTCGATCAATGCTACATGTGATGATGATATTGAGGGAGGTGCTGACGCTTGAGTGGATCGAGTACAACAGTACACTCCCGAGGGACATTTATTTTCACATTAGCTTGATAGTTAAAAGATTTAAAGATTTTTGTTAAGAATTTTATTAGATATTTTATGCTTTATTTTGAAGTTCATTTGGATCATGTTAAAGGTAGTTGCATTTTGGTAATTGATGATTTTAGGGATTTTATGTCCTTGAGAGGTTAATTGTTAAAATTATTTTGATTTATGGAAATGTTAAGTTATTTGTAAATTGTTGGTTTTCGAATTTATGGATATAAAAAAAATTAGTAGAATTTCAAAGTCAAAAAGTGAGGGTCGTTTCAGAAAAAGTATTCAGAAACAAGATTGAAAGCTGCTTTCATACCACTTGTTAGGATCGGTTTGAAGGGTCTAAGTGTTTAGAAAGGTGTTGAATAAACACTTTGAGATATTGAATCTTTTTCGAAATAAAGAATCAGTTTAGTGATAAACTGATTCCAATGATCTTGTTGTCGATATCAGTCAGTTAACTAGCATAAGTGCAGAAATAAACCAACTGATAGATTGAATACTTAACAAATAACTGAAATAATGAACACAAAGATTTTATGGATGTTCAGAGGTTCAAATGCTCCTACGTCACCTCTTCTATCACAAGGATATGTTTTTCACTAAGGGCACCCGCTAACACCCACCACTTCATCAAAAATCGTGGGGTCCACATGCCACATACACATTACATTAACACATCTATTCTCTCACATTCATTTTAACATTCAGCACTCATTATTTGTAGGTCCCGATGTCCACTCATTCATCTTATTCTTATTTTACATAAAATAAATTCAATTTCAAATTTTTTAAGAAATTTAAATTATTATTTTATATTAATAATAATTATATATATATATATATATATATATATATAACAACGTTTAGCGACGGTTTTGAAGCACATAGCGACGGTTTTGAAGCAAATAGCGACGGTTTTTTCAAAGCCGTCGCTAAATGTCCAATTTTCATAAATAATTCAAAACACGTGGGGCCCGCATGTCAGCAAATCGGCGACGGTTTCTATAAAGCCGTCGCTAAGTGTGCAATTTTTTAAGAAAAACGTCCACTCACATTGGAGAGTGGGTGTTAAAGGGGTGTTAACACCCCTTTAACACCCAATGTGGGTGCCCTAAAAGACTTTGATTAATTACAGATGCTGTAATAACCCACTTCAGTTTGGACTTAGACACTGTCAAACTGAAACTCTTAGTTCCCTTTACAATTTATCAGTATACAACTGATTTCTTTTTTAGCACAACTGATCTTAGAAGATCGAATACAACAGTGTAAGGTTCTAATACTTTAGCTCAAATGATATCCTAAAAGCTATGAATGTTTCTGTGAAGTGTGAGCTTTTCTTATGAATATCTTAACAGAACGTGTATATCTGAATTCGAAAGTCAATCAGAATAATTATGAAAAATTCTTACCTCAGCTGAACTTCTTCGGTATTTATAGGCTTCGCTTCCAACGGTAACATTGAATGCATTAATTAATACTTATCCGTTGATTTGTCCTTTCTGATTATGTCAACATTCTTCTGACAATAGTACATTGTGGCAGTCTGCTATGCGGCGCTCCTTCTGATTGTTGCAGTCTACTGCATACGATTTGTTGGTTGGTAGCTGCTCTTTAACTGATGTACGTGTCAAACTGATTATCAGTTGAATATATAGCCGATCAGTTGAATTGATTGTATGACTGATCAGTTCCAACTGATAGTTCAGTTATCTTTACAGATTCAGTTAGCTTAGATCACTTCGATTGCCTCCGATTATTTAACTCATTAATTATAAGTTCGGGCAACCTCAGTTTAGGTAGTTTCAGTTCGAGTTAATTCAGTTGAGCCGATCAGTTCTGTAACCTTCAAAAACTTTATTTGTCAAATTCCGAAACTTTGATTCTAACATACTGTAAAACATAAATCATGTAAAAATGTAGGTGATAACGTTAAAACTTTGAAACATTTAAAACATGTAAACTTAAAGACTTGAGGCTTGACGACTGATTTTCTGAAGCTGGAAGTGGCACAATCCTCTACAAGATCCCTTGCTCTGATACGAATTGTAACGTCTGTCCCTCAAAATACTACTAAAATATATATTTTTTTAAAAAAAGCTATGAACGAAAATACTCACACTCATAAACATATAAATAAGTTAGTCATGTGTTTTAACATTCACTCGATCACTGAATAAAAATAACTGGAATTACTTAAAATTTTAAAATATAATCAATCTCATATTCTTCTGTTTTAAAATAGAAACTCGAGCGTAATACCATAAGTCTAACAATTAACAACGTAAAACGAGATTCAAAATCATTTAAAAATATTGCTTAAACTCATGCCTCATCATCATATTATGCGGAAGAAATTCAAGGTCCTCGGGTTTTCATGTTCACCCCATCTCAGCCTACTCAGTCTTCAGCACCTCAAGTCTCCTCAACCATAAGATCACCTGCATCAAACACACCTAGTGAATCTAAAGACTCAACAAATCTCAACCGTTATAACGAGTACATATACATATCATGCAACAGTGAAAAGTACTGCATACAAAGAAACTTTCACAATATTCAAAACACATGAACATAAACGTAAACATATTCATATCAAATCATGTCATATTGTGACATCATATATGTAATCTTTTCCCTAATTGAATTCAGATCATAAGTTCTGACTTTCATATCAGCTCTAGGTCGATGGATCCATCTACGCAACACCACGGTATTCGGCGACAGGGACATCAGCCACAGCTTTACCCGTCCACTGATCCTTGGCCTTACATGTTCATGTTCGTCTTTGTATTAGTCACAACCAACTCACCTCCTTCAAAAACATGTCATCGTATTCATCACTTGAAAAATTCATCCATATACATACATTTTCTTAAAAACACGCATGCAACGTATTTATCAGCATTTTCATAAAAATCATATTCATAATTAATGTATACATTTTAAACATGCATTTTCAGTTATCAGGGCACTGTCAGGACTGCTAACTCGACCCGCTAAAACATATCAAACTCCTTAAACATACTTCTAATAATTTCCTTAAACATATCCCGAATCCCTGCATTAACCTCTATATTTTGTTTCAAGTTTTAGACCGGAGTCCATTTAACACGAATTAACCTGAGACTTGATCAAATTTTAACCATAGTTCAACAGCTCCTAACCCAACCCCATATGACTCAACTTAAACGATTTATAGTCACAGACATGTAGGTATAACTTACTGAAAACCCCAAAACGAGCAATATCCACAAAAATATCGACAATACACGTACAGTTCTAGCGTCTAGGCACTGGCAGCGTAGTGTTGCGGCGCTGGGTAATATTATAGGCGCCATGTTCCAGTGCCGCGGCGCTACAAGCGCTGCCACGACGCTATAAGCGCCGAAGCGCCAGCGCTGCATCGCCACCTAGGGCAGTGTCGCGGCGCCAACCTTGCGGGAGAAATCTCAAAATCGAATTTTGAAGCCAAACTCTATACCACGCCCAACCAGCCCCGACCACACTCGAAGCAACCTCTACAAGACCACAACCAAACCTTCCCGACTTCGCTATCCATGACTTTCAACCCCATGCCCTTGAATTGATGTGAACTACGCAACTTTCCAAAACCGAGACACAAACACGGGAATCAATCGATTCTCCCTCAACTTGCATCAACCTCAAGAACAGCACATATGTTCCTACATATCTACTATCAGATCACTCTAGACCTCGATTCATGGCGCCCCTTCAACATAAGTCAAGAAACGTGAGAAGCATGACAATAGAATGCGTATTTTCGTGTAGAATTCAAGTAAAATCGATGCGTAACATTATAACCACAATATATCATGCAAATACATTTCAAAACACATATTATGATGTGATCAATGCAAAAATAAGGGAATCGAGCGTGCCTTTGCGTATTTACACTCGAAAACCTTGACACAATCACGTAGAACGGGCACCGGAGGGACGAGGAAGAGTTAATATGAATTTTTCTTGAGGAAACCTAGCTAGTTGGCTGCTGGAATTTTCGAGAGCGGCTAGACGTGAGAGGGTGGAGCGGCCAAAATAAGAGTGAGGTGATTAGGGTTTTGGGAGGGTAGGGTTTGATACAAAACAAGTGCCTAATGGGCCATAATTAAAATTAATGTGGATAATTAGAAGTTTAAGCCCAACATATATTAAAATAGGCCTATTAAGCCCAATTACACAATCGTAAAATATTTTGTTTAAATTCGTTTTCAAAAATATTAACTGAACCCACAAAATTCCTCTATTTTGCTCAAAATCGTCTATCGGTTAAAAATACGGTTCAACATGTCAAAATACTATAAAGGGCCCATTTTCGAAATTTTCATTTCAATTGCATTATATTAAATAATTAAAATAATTATTTAAGAAAATATTATTCCTGTAGGACCGAGCGCTTACCTCTTTACTAAAAGTTATAGCTGGCGGTAATGGTAGGACTCAAATCTTTTAAACCGCACAAGCACCACGGTTTGACCGCTTTACCAAGCAGAGGCATTTATTGAACCCAACAATTTACATCCCAATAATTGCACTCCTTGCAATAAATGAGAATCAAACCCTTGACCTTGGCTCTGATACCAATTGTAGTATCGAGCGCTTACCGCAGGTAAAGCTGGTGGTAATGGTGAGACTCAAATCTTTTAAACCGCACAGCAGCACAAGCACCACGGTTCGAACGCTCTACCAAGCAGAGACAATTATTGAACCCAACAATTCCTTAACTATCCCCGTTATCCGTTTCTTGTTCGAGCGTGAAATACTGCTAAAAATCCTATAACATGCAAATTTAATGAACCATGTCATAAAAAACATATTCATGTCACAATCATGCATTTAATGCATTAAAATAATTTGATTAAAATACATAAAAAATTTGATAACTTGCATCCATATGGTTCACGTGGACATTCACATTTTCGGGACGTTAGACTTCCAAAATGACATAAAAGACAAGCAATAAGCTCAATCTTAGACTTCCTATACTCAATCAAATGTTCCCCTAGAAACGTCCCCGGTGATATTCTGAAAACTTGTTATTCCATGTGTAACGTACCGTAATTTTTAAACTTCTTGAAATTTGCGGAAAAAAAATTTTAAATAAATAATAACCTTCAAATTGCGTTAAAATAATCTGCTCGTCCAGAAATATTTTTAAATAAAACAATTACAAACAAAATTTGAAAAAAGGTAATCGTTTAAACATTGTAAACAACATCATGAAAATCAGAGTATTTGAAACATGCATAAAATTCTTAAAAACGTAGGCGGTCCTCGGGTTTAGCCTCCGCGCAATCCGAGCCGGCTCATTGGTCCCCACCCCTCGTCTCCTCATACTCGTCCTCACCTGCATCGATCAAGTCTAGTGAGTCTAAAGACTCAACATGTATAAACGTGGAATAACAAGTAATACATAATAAAACCACATGCATTTTAAAGTAGAGCGTACATACTTAAACTTGAACGTACTTGCGTAAACATAGACGTGCCATCTGTTGGAAATTGAATTTCGGATGTTTAACAAACTGAGCATTTAACTAATTTAAAGAATGATAGAAACTGATCTAATTTATGCAACTATCGAAAGGCAACTGAATTGAACTACGCAGACAATTGACTGATTAGTTGGAACTGATCAGTTACTACAAACAGTTGTGAGTTTATCGACTACAATCAATCAGCTGACCCTTCAGCTGTACACGTCAACAGTTAAGACATTCAACCGACAAAAGATGACTGCAACAAGTAGTGGGATCGCAGCATCTCAAAAAAGATGCAGTGTACGACTGTCAGAAGAATGTTGATGTGGCAAGCAACAGATAGAAAGGTTCAAATTGTATTAATATTACTGTTGGAGGGAAGCCTATAAATAGCAGGGAAGAGCAGCTGAAGAAGGTCTTGAAACTCTTGAACTTTTGAATCCTTGAAAAACTATCGATTTACAAGTCAGTTACTCTGCTGAAATCCTTACAGATATCAAAGCTCACACTTATTGCATACATTCATAGCTTTCAGGCTATACCTCGAGCTTTCAAACACAAGCTGTATTACTCGATCTTGAAGAGATCAGTTGTGTTAGATTCTTTTGTGGGCTGTAAACAAGTTTGTTAATAAGAATTTCAATTTGGCATTGTTAAGTCCAAAGCTGAAGTGGGTCTGTACAACTGCTTGTATAGATCAAAGTCTTTTAGTGTATATCCTATCCTTGAGACAGAAGAAGTGACGTAGGAGTATTTAAATCTCCAAACATCCATAAAATCTTGTGTCCTCGTATTTCAGTTTATATTCTATTTATCAGTCAGTTTGTTTCCGCACACTATTTGTTAACTGATTGATATTGACTTACAAGATTTCCGAGTATCATTTTATCACTAAACTTACTCATAAGTCGAAAAAGGTTTTGAAAATCGTAAGTGTTTATTCAACCCCTCTTCTAAACAATTTTCCACCTTTAACCGATCCTTTCACCATCATATCGTAAAATTTTTCATAAACATACTTGCATCATACATACTTGGACATACATAACATCATCATTTTGTGTAGATATATATTTCAAAATAAGTGACCCATACATAAATGCGACTGATCAGATTAAACCACAGTACTGGGCTGGTAGGGATGTCCACTACCACATACATGAGATCTACAGTCATGCTTTACCGGGTGGATTGGTCCCTGGTCATACTTTACCACTTTCCAATCCTGATCTAAACCCGGTCATGCTTTATTGGGGTGGAGAGTTCCTCGGTCACGTTCACAGACTTCCAAACCCGTTCATAATTGGTCAAAAGAAAATTAGCTCACCTCAAAAACATAAAAATATTTTCTTTGCTCGTCGAACATACTTCAAAACATCGAGAGCTTCGTTGGAATGCTCTGGACATGCTGCCCTAACCACAGCAGCAAAGATTCAGGAGATCACAACGAAGCCTGCAACCAAAAACTTGAGAAAACGTGAAGAACATGCACAAATTTTCACTGCTTGAGTGATGTCACGGTAAAAATCATATCTCCCATATTTCTTATCAGGAAAATACGAATTTACTGTCAAATCAAAGACAACTCGAGTACTACAATTAATATATTGAAAGTATGTTCATAAAATCGACAGAAAAGTCGCAATACTTGAATTGACAGCAAACACGGTTCTGTGATGTAAAAACAAATCTTTCCTTGAGCGATGTCACAATAATAATCATATCTCCCTCATTTCTTATCGAAAAAATACGAATTTATTTCAAAATCAAAGATAACCCGATGTACTACAATTCATATGTTGAAAGTATGTTCAGAAAATTGACCGGAAAGTCGCAGTACTTGAATTGACAGCAAACACTGTTCTGCGTTCTTAAAAAAACATCTTTCCTTGAGCAGTCACACGACAAAGACTATATCTCACTCGTTGCTTATCCAAAAATTACGAATTTAATGTCAAATTGAAGATAATGCAACTTACTACGATTTTTGTGTTGAAATTGTTTTCAAAAAACCAATCGAAATTACACGGTACTCGAAATGACAGCGAAAACAATTTTTGAGATCTAAAATTTGTTCGAAATCGTTTCAAAACGTATTTGCTCAAACTTTTCACATAATAACCGAATTTTTCACGCATAACATACATCAAAATATCTACTATGACAACATCTATGCATTGAATAAAATATTATACATGCCTTTGCTTTGAAACGATTGAAGATGACGAATACCGGTGTGGTGGAATACGGGGGACGATCGGGTGACGTTTACTGCGCGATCTCTTGAAGAAAAATGGCCGAAAACTTGCTGAGAATTCGTAGGGGAAGGTGGCTGCTGGAATAAGGTTCAAGAACCCTAGGTTTTTTCTCTCAAAATGAAAATAAAAGCCAAGGAATTTGTGTGTGTTTGTGTCGTGTATGTGTGTTTGTGTGAATGTGTGTGTGCATGAGTTGTTAAATAGATTTGGTGGAAATTTTATTGCTTAATTAATTAATTAGAGCTAAAGAATAGTTTAATTAAATAGTTACGGATAAAATAATACTAGTCTAATTATTTAACCCCAAACAAAGTTTTAATAAAAAAATCATTTTCAAGACCTAAAATTCCCCATTACTATACTTAAGAATTTTGAAAAGCTTAAAATCTCAAAATCACATAATAAATTAAATTAGGCTTTAAAATGTTAAAAACTTCATAGATCATTTAAAAATACTAAATTCTTGACTGAACCATAAAATACCACATTTTCTCAAAATCGCCTACATCGTCACCGGTCTTTATCCCAATCTCACATCGAATATTCGCCTAAAACATGAAACTCAAGAAAATATTTTAACGTGCATCACATAAATATAAATAATTTAAAATAATGCAAATTCTTAAATCATGCATCGCTAAAATCATTTTAAACTTAAATAAATAATTTAACAACTTAAATAAATGTATGAGTTTTACGTGTAATGATTTTGAGCTCTACACCACGAGCAACAACGAAAAATAACAACCTCGGATAGATGGGAAAAGTTATAATTTCGATCATACATGTTTCTTGTTTCATATTTTGGTCTTCTATTTGTTAAATTTCAATTTTTATAATGTATTTTTTGAGTTTTGAAATTTTGTTCTTTTTTCATCAAAATTGTCAATATGACACTACAAATTTCAACACTACATATGTTAGTGTCACATAAACACTACTTTGAAAAAATAAATTAAATTATTAAAACAAAACAAATTAAAGATATTAAACTAAGATTGAAATTTATCAACATACATACAGAAGATTTAATATTTTTGTAGATTTTAAAAGTTTAAAGGTTTTGTCAGACGTAGCAACAATATGGGTTTCAGCCCAGGCAAGACCCAACACTTTTTTTATTAGTAGGTTTAGGACATCTCCAAATTGGTGCATTGTTGGTCCAATTCAAGTTGGATTGGAGCAACTCCAAACTGTGCTCCCCATGTGGCTCAGGTTTATTTTTTTTAAAAAAGTTTCTTAAATGATTTAATTTAATTTAATTATTTCAATTAAATAATAAATCTGTAATTTTTATAATATTAAATAAAAGACTGAGAGGCTATAAATTTACAATTTATTTCCACCGATTCATCGAATGAAGAGCCATGAAATTGCCCTCCAAATTAATTACTTCAATCATGTATTATTAAATATCTTAATTATTACCTGCTCAAATTAAATTATTGGTGCTTTTCTTATGCACTACAATAAAGTTAGATCCTTCATTATTACTTTAACTAAAATTTGAACTATATATATTTTTATTACGAATAAATGCTTATTCTAAAATTTTTACTATATTCTTTTATTAATCTTTAAATAATAACAAGTCTGGTAAATATGTTAAATTTACCGTATCAAGCTGTTGGAATCAATAATTTATGATCTAAGACATGGTTCTCAAATTTAGGTGATATCAAAATTTTAGATGATATTTCATCATTAAAATAGAACAGGGTGTTTTAGAAAATTAAAAGACTCGTGATAATAGTATAAATAATATGCATTTAATGATTGATATTAAATTAATATTCAAATGATATGTTAGTTTTAAGAAATCCAAATGAGAATCAAACTTACTGAAACTTAAACAAATTAATTATTTAATATATTAATCATGTAGTGCAGACAAGGTATAATTTTAGAGAAACAAAAAATGGCATATCTAGTTGAACATATTAAAAAAGCTATCCAGGGAATTAATGTCTTACTTAATGCATAGTTAGAAAATGTAAAAATAAATATATATCAAAAAAATATAGAAATGGTCACTAATAGGTATTATGTTTTTTTTTTAAAAAAAAAAATATTGTGATAGATATTATGTTTCGATGTAACAAACAAATGATAAATCAAGAATCTATCCTGGACAGATCATTTGTTTCAAACCATATGTTCAAACCAGCCAAAACCGAATAACTTCATAAAACCAATATAGAGCCATTGAACAAATATGGAAAAAATCTCTAATGTGGTTACAGTCAAGGACAAATGACAAAAAAAAGGACAATAACATTTAACAAATAATGATACTGAATCTCGAGAAGATCAAATATAATTGCTGGAAGATAATTGATATAAAAGGAGAAATCACTAAGAAGAAAATGAGAATGTGATAAAGAACAATAAGAAGGATAAGACATCAACATTCTCGAATCATCATTTATGTCTGTTTTATGAAAGAGAGATGCATCCAAAAGTATATTATAACGACCGAGAAATTAACCTACGTAAACCGCATGTATGCAAAATTATTTTAATTGCTTAATTGTCTTATTTAATTGATTTTAAATGTTAGCCTGATGTTTATTATATGATTAAATATGTGATGACATGATTAAATAATAATATGACATGATTACACGAAATTAAGGATTTTATCCTAATATTCGATAATAGACAGGGAAAAAGGAGACCGGGGACGACCAAGACAAGAATATTTATTTTTATTAAATAATGACAAGGCTTCCTAATATGATTAAAAATGATTTAATTTTTCTGAAAATGTAGGAGTTCTAATTATTTTACGAGTCAAGCTCGATTTTTCCCGGGAAACCAGTTTTGGGCAAACAAGGAGTTTTAAAATATCAAAAATATTATTTTATGGAAACTAATTTCATAAACTTTTATTTTTTAATTAATTAAGTGTTATTGGGCCCAATTTAATTAATTTAAGTAGGTCCAATTACCCTTAAGCATGCAAGCCCAAAACCAAAGCCCATTTAACTTGTTAATTAAATTATAAATAAGTGTATTAGGTCTTCAAAACCTCACAATACACCTTCAATCAGCCGAAATCCTCCACTTCCACACACAATAATTTTCGAAAAAATAAGGAGAAGAAAGCTTGTGTTCTTCGTCGCCTGTTCGTCCTTCCTCACCAACGATTGAAAATTCGAGCGTTAAAAACGCAAAGGCACGTTTTCTAAACCCTTTCATATATACTCACACTCACCGACATATCTATTCAACCAAGGAGGATCTTTGAGCATCAAAGCATGACTTCAACACCTATATCAGATCTACAAGGATCAATGTGCTCGTTTTAGCAACTTTTTTCTACACCCAGACTCAACCTTCAAAACAGGTTCGACTCAGTAGATGAAGAAGAATAGTTGAAGAAGCTAGAATTGATCAGCAAGCTTGTCTTTTGTTTTATCCATAGAGGGTCACTAGGCTTGTCGCTTGGTTAACCAGTAGATAGTCAGTTAAGGTTTGTCATCTTGACTGACCTTGTATACACTACAAGAAAAATGATTTTCCGTAGCACATCATCAACAGCGTGCATTAAAAGCACGCTGCGAATAGTACTTTTAACGGCGTGCATTTAAAGCACGCTGCGGAAAGTAATATCCGCAGCGTGTATTTATGTGTGCTGTAAATATTATATACTTTCCGCAGCGTGCTTTTTATGCGCGCCGTTAATAACATATACATTAACGGCGCGCATTAAAAGCACGCTGCGGAAAGTAATATTATATACTATCTGCAGCGTGCAATAATGTGTGCTGTTAATACCCTATGTATTCACAGCGTGCATGAAAAGCACGTTGCGGAAAGTAATATTATATACTATCCGCAGCGTGCAATAATGTGCGCTGTTAATACACCATGCATTCACGGCGTGCATTAAAAGCACGCTGCGGAAAAAGGTTGCAAATGTTTAAATTAGCGATGGTTTTAAATAAACCGTCGCTAATTTAAAATTTCCGACGGTTTATAAAACTGTCCCAACATTTAAGGATGGTATACGATAAACCGTTGCCGATTTAAATCGGCGACCGTTTAAGTAAAAACCGTCGCGTTTAGCGACGGTTTAATAAAACCCGTCGCTAAGAGCATTAAATCAGCAACGATTATACCCTAACCGTCGCTAATATATTAGCGACGATTTGACTGAGAACCGTCGCTAATAGTCGCAAATTGTCTATAAATATTCGATTTCCGTTCTACTTTCTTCCTCACAACTTCACTAACACTTGAATTTTTTCTTTTTTATACGATTTTAATTTCGATTTAGATAATTTTTTGTTTCAATTTTTGGTTAATTTTTAAATTGTTAGTTAAAATCATCAGTCAATTTATCGTAGTTGTATTGTAGTTTTTTTAAAATTTATTAAATTATAAAAGTAAATTTTTTTTTATTTTTAAGCAAACTTTAGCGACGGTTTTTAAACTGTCGTGACATGTAGCGATGGGTTTGGAACCGTCGCTAAATTTAAACACCGTCGTTAATTTATACACCGTCGCTAGTTTAGCGACGGATGTATTCGGTTTAAACCGACGCCAATTAGCGACGGTTTTGTCAAAAACCGTCGCTAATATTTAGATGTTTTTTCCCTATTAACGGCGTACATTGCACGCTGCGGATAGTAGTATTAACGGCGTACATATGCACGCCGTTGATAATAGTATTAACAGCGTGCACATATACGCTGCGGATAATCTTGAACTTTCAACAGCTTGGAACTTCCCAGCGTGCAATGTGCGCCGCGGAAAGCGAATTTGCGCGCTGCGAAAAGCCATTTTTGTTGTAGTGATACTAGAGTTCTAATTGAGAGTATAACATCACTTGGAATGTGTTTGTACAACATGCTTGTATAAATCAATGTGTTCTAGTGGGATCGTTCGGCAATGAAGGAAAATGAGATGTAGAGGGAGTTAATCTTAAAACATCCAGAAACCCATGTTTTCAAAATCAGATCGGACAGATAGTTCGACTGAGAATTGGTCACTGGTCTAGTCACAGTTAAAAACCATTTAAACGGTCAAACTGAAACGTCCACTACTCCTTTTCTTAAAAAGTACTAGATTTTTTTCCCCAATAATCTCGGCCGAAAATACTATACATATATATATACTTTTAAAATAACCTTGCACCATTTAAAAATAAAACAACCTACTATATTTGAAAATCAGTGGAAATAGTTTAAAACATATATAAAATCGTCAAACATTTTCAACTTCTAAAATAGCAATATTGCTAAAAATAACAACCTCTCAAAAACCACTCAAAAGCATAATCAAAGTCGTAAAAACCTTAAATCATAAACAAAAGTGTGGAAAAGACAAGCGCTGGTCCTCGGGTTATGTGCACCTTCAGTCCAGTCAAATCAACCATCAAGACCTCCACTACCATCAACATCTTACTCACCTACATCGATCACACCTAGTGAGTCTAAAGATTTAACACACCATATTCTTGATAACAAATCATACGTATACAGATCACATGCAACAGTGAAAATATGTTTACGAAAAATATCATTTTCATAATCATGCATAAACTTAAACATTTTTCATATTATTATAGACACTAACATTTTCATATTATCATCAACATATTCATATTCATCATATACGTATATGTATTCCTTTTTCGTTGAATTCAAATCGTTAATTGTGACTTTCGTATTCGTATTGAGGGCGATTGATCCATCTACATGTAACCACAATACTGGGCGGCGTGGACATCAGCGACACTCTCACCCATCAACTGAGCATTGGACTTACGTATTCACATATCATCGTATTTGTATTTGTCACAATTACTTAACATCCTTCAACATTTCATATTTCTATCACTTTATAAAATTCATGCATATATATAATTTTTCTTTTAAACAAAGCATGCAACATATCTTTTAGCGTCAACATTATAACATAGAACATTTTAAATAATCATTTTAACATAGAAAAAACATTCAGAGCACTGCCATGACGTTTACTATTTTCTAGGTGTAAATTGACAGTTTTATCCCTAGACGTAAAATTCCTCGAATTTGATTTTTTCTTACTTTCATTAACTCTAGACCATCTCAAATAATTATTTAAGCTTAGATTAAATTTCCCATAATTTTATTTAGCTTAAATTCTAGGCTTTCCAATTTTTATTTAGTTATTAATTCGCGGAGAGTTTAATTCCCGAATTATTTCAAACTTTAATATAAAATTTCCAAATTTGAAACTTAGACTTTTTATATTTAATTAGCCCTCGTGAACCATGATTCGACCCCCATTGAACCATGTTTCAAACCCTAACCAAGAAATCCTAAGTCTCGAACCAGGCACTAAAACCCTCGAGCCATGTCACGTTTTCCACAAGCCATGCTCGAACCACTCTAAGCCATCTTCGAACCAGAACTCCCTTGGACCCTCATGAACCCACTGGACCCCTAGGACACAACCCTGGCCCAAGCCGAAGCCTCCTACAACATAATAAAGTTGCGGCTGAGACTACCCTATGCGCTAGGACTCTTCGATTTACTTGCTAGGACCCCAACCACCGAGCCAGCCCCTGACCCAGACCTTCGTGAACCCTCTCAGGACCCTACAGACCTAGCCTAGCCCATGGCCCCAGCCGCGAAGCTCCCTGCGCTGCTGCTGCACTGCGCGTAAACCCTCGGGTGGAGTCCTAGCTTGCTAGGACTCCTTCCCGGCTCCTGTGCTCGAGTCCTAGCATGGCTAGGACTCCTCTCCTGACCCAACCACACCCAACCCAGCCCTAGTCGAGCCAAAGCCAAGCCATGCATGGTGGAACGCCTCAAAACCGAAGCTTGACACAAAAAGACCAACTTGGTTCCAGCTTGTTCCTATTCATGTACAGCTTAATTCGTGCATCTTAGGACTCTTTAAATCGTGTAAAAACGTTTCCCTTTTCATCCTATAACAAGGCAGCCCCTTTAAGTATGAAATTATCAAGTTTTTGGATCAATAACATGCTTCAAAACCCATGTTTAAGCATAAAAAGAAAATAAATAAAACAGTAACTTGTTTTTCATGTAATTCATATTCAAATACTTATTAGGGTGTGACAGATGAGAAAAAGAAAGAAATATGGCGTGCTTTTGCGTATTTAACCCACGAAAATCCGTTGACGATGCGAAGAACGACGACGAGAAAACCTTGGCTGAATTCCTTGAAAAATTCGAAGCTTTCCTTGCTAAACTTCGTGTGTGCCGTGTGATGTTGATGCTATGAGTCTTGTATAACAATTTTGGGGTGAGGGGGCATGTACTTATAATTAAAGGGTAGAGTTTTGGGCTTAAAAGTTTGATAAATAATAAGTGTGAAAGCTTGGACCCATAGAAGGCTATACTACGCCCAATAAGCCCAGTTGTCAAAACGTTCGTATTTTTGTTGAAAAATAGAATACCAATAAAAATTACGTCTCGACGTATAAAATCACTTCAAAACTCCTTATTTTCAAAATTAATAAAAAGCATCAACCTTATTTTAAATAAATAAAAATAATTATTTAATACAAATATTTTCATTTTTAAGCCCTCGGTCTCCGTTCCTCGATCGCAACTTGAATAACCTTTAAAAAATATTTTAATGCATTCAAGTAGAAAACTACTCTAAAATCATATAAACATATCAACATAATCAATTTAACAATCAAAATCAATTAATGAGCTATTTTTCATTTTTCTCTAGGTTTGCATGCAGTTGGATTATGTCGTCTTAATTTTGGACCTTACACAAACTGGTCAAAACCACTAAAGAACGTGTCGAACATGAAACGGTGCACCAGCCAAAAAGCGATCGAACCTGTTCATTATTTTTATTTTTTTTTGTGTTTTTATATTTTTATTATATATATGATTATTTGAATTCAATCTTAAATTATATTTTTATTATATATATGATCATTTGAATTTTGAATTATAATAAAATTAGTATTTTAGTAAAATTAGAGCTTATTTTAATTTTAAATTTTGCTTAAAACATATACGTAATTGCATTTGATATTTTGATTATATGTATATTGTTGTTTATATTTTAAATTTTGGTATGTATATTTTAATATATATACAGGTTTGTTTGGTGTAGTAATTGTTTATGCTGGAAGAGCGATCGGACTGTGGTACTTGATCTGCTGAGTGGTTTAAATTATTTGAGTTGCACCATTACTACTAGTTATAGATTTTGCTAAAACGGCAAGTACTCGTTCTTGTAATAGATATCAAATCAAATGTCATGGTTTGATTTTCATTGACTACAAAGAGTACAATTATTGAGAGAGATATTTTTTGGGTGTAATAATCGTTCTTGTTGGAAGATTAATCAAACCGTAGTGCTCGAGTTGCTGTGCAATTTAAAAGATTTAAGCTTTTAGAATTTAAAATATATTATTTACTATATTATATTATTATTTTATGCATAACAGTGTTTCGTTTCGATCATCCAATTGAACAGATCTAATCGGTTGAACTGTTATTTTAAGATAGATCGGTTCGATAATCGATCTGATCATGAAAACATTGCCATAAACAAATTTGTGTGTTCATTTATTTGTTTTTTATAATCATTTCTGATACACACTCTTTAGATATCGATTTGATCAAAATATTTGTTGTATCAGCTCGAGTTATGTTTACACTTTAACTTAAAAGATATTCGAATTATCAATTTAATTAGATCTTTTTTTAAAAAAAACTTCGTATGTTGCTACCATATTTAAGATACCAAAATAACTATTCCATGCACACATATATTTTAAAGAGTATGTCTCTTCTGAGACGATCTCACGAATCTTTATCCGTGAGACGAGTCAACCATACCGATATCCACAATGAAAAGTAATACTCTTAGCATAAAAAGTAATATTTTTTCATGGATGACCTAAATAAGAGATCCGTCTCACAAAATACGACCCGTGAGACCGTCTCACACAAGTTTTTGTTTTTTTTAATTCATAAACAGACTTATTAACATAACATAGGGAGTATTTAAAAAAAAAAAAATTATACATCAAAGATGTCGATGTGGTACTCTAAGGTTACATTTGGAAGGAAGGATTTTATTTTGACTTGGATTGGGATTTGGATTTCATCAATTATTTGATACAAGGATTTGAAATCATTTTTTATTGAGATGCAATTGAAATCTACTACAATAACTCAAAAAACATTTATTTGAAATCATTTTTTATTGAGATGCAATTGAAATCTACTACAATAACTCAAAAAACATTTAGTTGAGGACAAATGATTCACCCAAAAACACTAATGGATTTTTTTATTATGAGTTTGAAATTTTTAGCTCCAAATCTAACAATTCAACGACTTTGCGTTCCGTATAATAAAAGTTAACAAGAAAATATCAACAAAGTACGCCTTAAGCACGCCCTTAACTATATCAATATCCTTAGCATTAAGCATTAAAATCATAATTAATTGTTCTTCAACATAACCTTTTACAATGGTAGCATATAGGTCCTCTAGCCAAATGAAAGCTACCTTAAATAATTGCTTCATAGTCTTAAATTTTTCATCCATTTTCAATGCCTTTAACTTCCTATAAAGCTTCTTGAATAGATCATCCAACAACTCAAAGAGAGAAATGCTAACGTTTCATTATTGTGTTAATTCACTAGCATATTGATAGGTGTGACAGTCTGGCTTGTGTGCATAATTTTCTTTTATTATTATAATAATAATAATAATAATAATAATAATAATAATAATAATAATAATAACAGTAATTAACATAATTCCTGCCATAGCTATATTTGAGAAATTTCTACCTATTTTTGAAAAAAAAAAAAAAAAAATCCAAGAGGAGCCAGCTAGGCCAAAGATCTACAAAAGAATAAATATAATACTACTATATATTTAATCAAGATAAATTAATATAGTTTTAAAAATCATTATCAACATGACATTTTTCTTTATATTGATAGGATCCAATGTTACTGCAGGTTAATCTTTTTAGTATAGTAACCACAACAGTACTAATGGTGATAGCCAGTTCATGGGAAAGAAGCTGAAGATCAGTTGAGAAATTGAGTAGTCTCTTGGTTAGTAAACCGAAGTAACAAAACCAATATTTTTTAAAAACAAAAACCGAACTTCCGAATAGACAAAATTGAATTTTTAAAAAATTCGGTTTCATCGGTTATTTCTGTTAAATGGATGTTTTGCTCACCTCTGCTGGTTACATTATTGGCATAAAAGTTTGGTTTCTCATTATTTTTACCACAACATGCTGTCCGGAACTCAGACTCTTGTTCGATCACTGTATAATCAAACTTTTCTATGTTTTAGACTAAGTCTATGATCAATTTTTCCGAGTACCATTGATAAGTATGAGGGATTGCTGAAAACGATGGAAAATGCTTATTATTAAGTTCATTTCAGTTCTGATCTGCAAGTATTTTTTATTACTATGTTAAAAAAATTCAAACACATTTACCCTGTTTATAACAAGTGTTATGTCTGCTTTCTATAATTATGAGGTTTAAATCTGATTCTTTTTTGAATTTTTACAGAAGATGCGATGCTGATACAAATTGCCCAAAAATGATAAGATGATGTCGAAAGAGAGACGATTTTTAACTTCAAAAGCATGTGCCAAATAATTTTTCTTCTGACAGAGATTCAAGAACTTAGAAAAATGACAGGAAAAATAATAAAAATCCCTTGTACAGACAAGAAATCTGTGGTCCAAACGAAACTGTACAACTTGCACTAGTAATAATGGAAGAGAAATCCAAGTATAGAACAGCTTTTATCCTTCTAGAACTAGAATATTACCATCGATATATCATATTTAAAAGGAAAACAAAATAACACCCGTAAAATTCAGCAAAACCAACCATTTTAATCAATATGAAATGTAAAAAATATATTTATATTTTTTTTAAAAAAAGAGAAAAATCATTCTGGTATTTCGTAACCAACAGGAACATGAAAGGTTTCGGGATCCTCATTCTGAAGCCATCCATATTTCTCCAGGAATGGATTCGTCAAATCCTTGCGTGGATAACTCTCGATGCAATCCTCCCAAACAGTCCCTTCATTCAAATCCCTCAACACCTCCCACAAGCAGCTGTTACATTTGAATCCGGCTCCAAATGCAAGCATCAATATTTTGTCACCTTTTTTAAGCCTTTTCTTGGCTTGCATGTATGCTAAAACATACCAAAGACTGCTCGCCGAAGTGTTTCCGAATCGATGCAACGTCATTCGGGCTGGCTCGACATCGAACTCGCTCAGGTTTAGATTCTGCCCGATGGCATCGATCACGGCTTTTCCTCCGGTGTGGAGGCAAAAGTGGTCGACTCCTTCTTTGAAATTGATCGTCGGTTTTCGGATAGAACCGGCTTTATCCCACTTGTCACTCATCTTTTTGAGCATTAGTAACAAGGCAAATCGGAGAAGCTCCTTGACGGGGAGTATTTTCATGGCGATTTGTTTAAGGTTGTCGACGAATGCTCGCGTAGCAGCCTTCGGGAGATTCTTGTCGAGGTGGAAGCCGATGAAACCCTTCTCATCCTCCCTCTGCACGCAAGCTTCGTAGGATTCGTCTTTTGCACCATGATGGGTTCTCACAAGAAACTTGAATCTCAACATCGCCTTGTGCGTTAAGGATGTTTTGTTCGTCAAAATCATCGCACACCCACCTATTCTGAACAAGCAATTAGCAAGAATCATCGATCTATTTTTGCCGTTGTACCAACCTAAGCTCAAAGTCTCCGATGTTACAACGAGGGCTTTGAGATTTTTCCGAGTCTTGAATATGCTTTGAACTACGTTAATGGATACCAAGCTTGCGCTACACCCCATCCCGGTTATATTGTACACCTTGATGTCTTCTCTCATTTTGTAAAGATTGATGATTCTTGAAGCTAAAGAAGGGGCCGAGGCAAGCATCGATACGTTCACGACCAGGATGTCGATTTCCCAAGGAGAGATACCACTACGTTTGAACAATCTGTCGATGCTCGCTAAAAAGAACTCATCCATCTCTATGAGCCCATCTTCTAGCTTCGGACACGCCTCTCGACCATCGAACACCATTTTCGGGGCATAAGTTTCCTCGCCGATGCCGGAGCTAACTATGGCTCGTAGAAGGAATTTGTACTCGTATAGGCCAAGTTGTTTGTTTCGAAGAATGACATCACCAGAAAATTTTGTGCTCAACTTTCTATCGTCGGTCGATTTGTAACATTCGTAGTCTAGCAAGTAACAATGTTGGTGCCCTTTCTTATCAAGAATTTGCCAGATTATGAATATTAGAGGTAGAAAAGGAAGAGAACACCATAGCAAAAGAAAAAGCTCCATATTCTAATAAAATTGGACAAATTTTAGTTTTTGGGTGGAAGAAAAGAACTTAGAATTGTAGTGAAGCTTAAGGGATCCTACGAATTATAGCGCAAAGTTTGACGTGAATTTGATACGAGAAATTTCAATGTAACACCAAGTATTATATATTTGTACGAGTGAAGGGGTTAGGCCAAAGTTGCACACTTATGAGTACCCACATGGCCTTTAAAAAACACGTATTTTCTCAACTTCCAACAACAAATTGGCTGCGTGCTTTGTTTAACTATCTTTAAATTCCAAGAAACTATATCTTATGAATGCATGTGATTGGAGTGAATAGATTGATTAATTTAATTTGTAGAAATATATGACAATTAAGTTTAAAAAAAAAACAAAAGTATTGTATATATATAATAAGTTATCTTGACTTTGAGTAGAGGACGACCCACGAAGTCGTTCCCAAGCGTGGACTTAGATAGTGCCGAATCTGATATGAGATGGTCAAGATGTGATCGCTCTAAACGTGGACCTATCTCCTTTTCAATTTCGCATGCATCCAAATAAAAATAACTATAGTTTCAAACCGAAGGATGGTTATATGACATAGAAGTAAATTGAAATTAAATGATTGTATGTTTTAGAGTTAAATATTTTGTGGTATTGTAATACTTAACCCAACATATAACAAAATATTTCAAATACACAAAATTTACCTAAATAAAATAAGACACGGAATTATGCACAAGTGAACAAACTTGTGTGGGGTAAAAGATTCACTTGAAAAACCTGTCAGTTTACAAATGCAATACTAGTAAATTAAAAAAAGCCAACTCCCTTAACAAGTGAGGAAGTAAAGTACATCCAAAATATTCGTCAAAGTAAATAACCAAAACCACCTATTCAGCTTTTGTGAAGCCAAAAATTCCTTTGGATGAACAACACACTAATCTACATTGTGATTAGGTGTGGTGTATGCGTGTCTTTAACACTCCATGACAACACATTAATACGCCTTGACTTGACCATTTGATCTCTTCGATGTAAATTTTCAATTCTCGTGCTTGCTCTCATGCAGCATCTCTCTCACTCTTTCACGCATGTTCCTCAGTAGCTATCTTTGATTATTTATATACTTCCTTTGCCATATAGTTTATTCCATAAAAAAAATCCTACAAGATATGCAAATAAGAGCTTTATTTGAAAATAAACTCTTTTAAACACTAATAGTTTATTCAATTACAGAAACCCTAACAACATAAACCAGAGAGATAACACAAAACACATATAATTGAAAACACTAAAAACAATTAAAGCAACTAAGAAGCATCTCCATCAGTAAGTTCATCAGTGTCTCCTACTTCACCACAGTCAAAACCAGCAGACTCAGACATTTTTGCAGCTGCTTCAGAATCTCCATCTTCATCTTTTTGTCCAGAATGGATAGATAAATCAAGAAGCAATCGATAATTTCCCACTTGAGACTCATAATGTAAAATAAGCTCTTTGGCATTCTGAATTGTTAAAGTCCAAAGTCGATCTCTGCTTGGAGAAGAGAGGTATATAGCATGACATATTCAGAGGGTTTTACACTAGATGAAGTGGCCATGTTGCCAACCTCTGGAGCAATTTCAGGCTCGAACCAGGGCAGATCAATCTTTCGATTTCCTTTAAAGTATGCTGGTGCAATCTTCAGCACGTCACTGATAACAGAAAGTTCTTCCCCCAATCACGAACAAACCCATGTGATTATAAAATCCCATATATCAATGAGGGGAAAGGTAGCTTTGTGGATTTTAATCCACCATCTGCAAATTGCAACACTGTTTTAAACACCAAGATGCCAAAATTAAATGAGGTACTCCCAGTACCAATTGAGAATAACAATGGAACGTTGTCTGGTAACCACTGTAGTATTTGTAGTGGGAGTCCTGTTTCGAATATCAGTCTTATGTAGATCTGAGTAAAATGATGTCATATTTGCCGCAAATAAGCGCTTAGGATGTTTTGGAAATTTTGTAATCAAACCTCCAGGGGGTAACAGTTACTTCATTAATGTCAGAAGCAAACCTTCTTCTTCACCAGTCGGATTGTTATTGATGGATCGGTTCGGGCACTTGTGAGGGTGCATCAAACACAATATTCTCCAAGAGCTGCAATAGCTCGTGTTCTACGAATATAAACACTGATGAATTAAATCGAGTTTGGTTTTATACCAAGCGAAAATGTAGTGCCCAAATTTAGTACACGTATAACTCATGCATTAATTAAATTGTTAAATATTTTATTTAATTTTAAAATGATTTTAGTGATGCATGATTTATTTAAATTGCATTATTTTAATGTTTATGTGATGCACGTTAAAATGTTTTTCAAGTTTCATGTTCCAGGCGATTATTCGAGGCGGGATCGAGGAAAAGAGACCGGTGACGATTTTGGCGATTTTAAACGTGGTATTTTATTTTAAGTTAGAGATGGGGCATTTTAACTCATTTATTAAGTTTTTAGCATTTTAAAGCCTAATTTAATTATTAGGTGAATTTTAGAATTTTAAAACTTTTAAAAGACTAGCACATGTACATTTTATTTTAAATTAGAGATTTTTTTTAAAATTAAGGGAGAGTTAGTATTTTAAAATTAGTACTAATTAATAATTAAGCGAATTTTACTCTCCCTAATTTACTAATCAAACGCACGCACACACACTTTTACACACACTAAATAATGCAAAACACACACACACTCTTCAATTCAGATTTTCATCATTCTTGGAGAGAAAACCTAGGGTTATTCCTCCTACAGCAGCCGCCCCATCCCCCTTAATCATTCCAGCAATTTTCGTTAATCTTATTGCAAGATTTTTGCGCCATGTTCGTCCCGGATCAATCCTCACGCCATCTCCGCTTCGGTATCGTCGTTAGGTGTAAAAATACATGGGTGATGCGTAGAAGTTTGAGCAATTATGTTTAGAACGTTTTTGAAACCATTTTAGATCTAAATTTTTGATTTTTGCTGTATTTTAAATGCTGCGATTTTTCGGTCGTGTTTAAGAGAACTTTCAACACAAAATTGTAGAACTTTTCGATACCTTCGATTTGACAGTAAATTCGAAATTTTTGGATGACAATTGAGTGAGTTATGACGTTTTTCGTGAGACTGCTCAAACTTCATTTTTCAGAAAATTTTGTATTGATGTGTTCTCGAGATTTTATTGTTGCAAGCTTCGTTGGGAATCGACGGGTGATCGTTGCTGCATCTAGGTATGCTTAGTATGATGTTGGGTTGTTATTGGATATGTCGTTCGGTGTCGATAGGCACTCGAATACACTAGAAGTCGTGGGAATCGATTTGGTATCAATTGCCACGTTTTTGAATTGCATGTGTCGTAGGATGGACGTCGTTGCTTTGGGTGCTCGTACGAATTTGGTTCGATGTTATGGCTTGCTAGGATGAGTCTCATGGTGTTGGTTCATGGTCCGTACAAACGAGTCTAGAATGATAAGCATGGCAGGTACAGGATTTTCGTGAGTTCGCGTCCAACGAGAGAACACGGACCTAAAGACGGACCCTGGAACGGGGTCCGTGTCTTTGTTTCTTCTTGACTGTCCTTTTTGCGAGAGTACACGGACCCCCACATGGACACGGGGTCCGTGCCTTTGTTTCCTTTCGGTGTCAAATTTGTGAACCTACCCGGACCCCTACACGGATCCTAGCAGGGGGTCCGTGTCCTTCAATCGTTTCAGTAGGTCCTTTCGCGAACCTACACGGACCCGTAGCCGGACCTGGGCACGGGGTCCGTGTAGTACCTGTTTTGGGAAAATTTTATTGTGTCTTGGAGTTTCACGTTTTGGGTTAGCACGAGGTTTTAAATGAGGTCAATTCTCGGGTGCTTTAGAATGTCTTTAAGTTATTTATCGAATTCGAGGTGAGCACGAATACCTACGTCTAAGTTATGCAAGTTAAGTATGAGAATTCATGATTAGTATGTGCAGCAGCGGTCCCTCGCGAGATCCAACGAATCCCTCAACGCCAAGTAAGTATGTTCTACGTGCAAAAAGAAAATATTTCAAGTTTTTGAGGTATGCTAAATGTCTTGTGATCAAATTATGAATGGGTTTGGAAGTCGGTGAACGTGGCCGAGGACCTCTCCACCCCGTTAAAGCATGAACGGGTTTAGATCAGAATTGGAAAGCGTTAAAGCATGAACGGGGACCAATCCACCCGTTAAAGCATGAACGGGGATCTCATGTACGTGGCAGTGGGTTCGCCTCTGTCATCCTAGTAATGTGGTTTAGTCTGATCAGGCGAATTATGTTATGGGTCACTTGCTTTGAAACATCCTCTACGCAAAATGTTGAAGCCATGTATGTTTAAGTATGTTCAAGTATGCAAGCATGTTTAAGAAAAGTTTATGGCATGTCTAAGCATGTATGTACGTATGTTCAAGTTTTATCTTGCAAGTTCAAGTTAAAATATGTATGCCTATTTTAAAGTTGCATGTGATCTTATTATGTAGTACTTGTTACTTCCAGTTTATACGTGTTGAGCTTTTAGACTCACTAGACTTGATCGATGCAGGTGAGGATGTATATGAGGAGACAGGAGGTGGGGACCAAGGACCGGGCTTGGACTGAGCGGGAGGCTAAACCCGAGGACCGCCCACGTTTTGAAATTTTTATGAAATGATCAAAAACTCTGATTTTATGTCTTGATTTATGATGCTTTGAACAAGTATTTTCTTTAGAAAATTTTGTACCTGATCAATTTGAAAGGGTATTTTATGTTTAAGAAAATTTTAAATTAGTAGTAAAAGTAGGGTACGTTACAGTTGGTATCAGAGCGGTGTTCTTGTAAAGGGCTACGCCTACTGCCAGTCGCAAGAAGCTCACGAAGTCACACCTCAAGTCTGTAAGTTTTAAAGTTTTGAATTATGTTATGTATTAAGCAATAAGTCATGATTTCAGCATGCCCCTGTTTTAAGTTCAATGTACGAACATCTTATGTTGTTTATATCATGTTCATGCATGTGGGGCTTACGTGTTGGGTAAATTATTGGAACAGTATGCTTCCTAGACGTGTGATCGACCGTGAAGCAAGGGATGAGGACCAAGAGCCTCGAGAGGAGAGAAGAGACGCTCCTCCACCTCCACCTCCGGACATTCAGGCACAGATGCTTGCAGGTATGACGCAGTTCTTCGCACAGTTTGCGAGGAACCAGAATGCAGTAGATGCAGGGGAGAGGCCCAGACCGGAGGCGGTGTATGAAAGATTCAGGAGGATGAATCCAAAGGAGTTTTCGGGTACCACTGACCCGATGATAGCGGAGGGATGGATTAAGTCCATCGAGGTAATCTTTGATTTCATGGAACTGACCGATGCGGATAGGATCAGGTGTGCCACGTTCCTTCTGACAGGGGACGCCAAATTATGGTGGGAGAGTGCGTCAGTGGCATTCAATTTACAAGTGTTGCCTTGGAATGGATTCAAAGAGGTTTTCTACTCAAAGTACTTCACTGACAAAGTACGGTCCAGACTGACGAGGGAGTTTATGACGCTACGACAGGGAGACAGCAGCGTGGCAGACTTTGTGAGGAAGTTTGAGAGGGGGTGTCATTTCGTACCCCTGATAGCTAACGATGCCCAGAGTAAGCTGAGGCATTTCATGGATGGATTGCGGCCGATCTTGCGCCGTGATGTCCGAGTTTCTGGTCCTACTACTTATGAAGTCGTCGTATCTAGAGCACTGGTGGCAGAGCAGGATCAGAGGGATATTGAGTTGGACATGCAGGGCAAGAGGCCCTATCAGGCACCACCACAACACCAGCAGCAGCAGCATCAGAGGCCCCAGTTTAAGAAACCGTATCAGAGGCTGCCAGGGAAGAAGCCATATCAAGGACCGCCAAAGGGCAAGGGTCCAATCCAGCATCAGGGGGCGCTTCAGAAGCCAGGGAACTTTCCAGTGTGTCAAAAATGCAATCGCCAGCATCTCGGACAATGCTTATGGGGATCCAGGAAATGTTTTAATTGTGGAGCAACTGACCACATGCTGAAAGAGTGCCCACAGTGGAAGCAGCCAACTCAGGGCAGGGTGTTCGCCATGCATGCACATGAGGCGAACCTAGACACGACTTTACTGACAGGTAAACTTTTCTACCTAAGTTCAGTATTATTTTGCCTTGCATGGGGAATTTTACTTGGGATTATTAGTGTGATAGTGATATTTTTGAGTGACTTGGAGTATTAATTTTTTACTATGCTTAGGATTAAATGTTAGAATTTTGGGATATAAGTTTGTGTTGTGCTAACGTCTCTCAGAAAATATTTTCATTAAGAGATTAGCTACTCAGGCCTTGATAGATTCAGGAGCCACCCATTCTTTTATTTCGGAAGCATTTGCTAGTCACTTGGATATCAAGACTATTGGACTCGACGTGAATTATTCAGTGACAGTCCCATCGGGGGAAGAACTGGTAGCTACCAGCGTGGTCAGAGACATTGATCTAGAACTGCAGGGCCACCTGGTGTATGCAGACCTGATATATTGCCGATGCCAGAGTTTGATATTATCTTGGGTATGGACTGGTTGACGAAGAACAGAGTTCTGATTGACTTTCAGAAGAGATCAGTGTTGGCCAGACCGATGGGAATGGAACAGTTTCTATTTGAGCCAGACAGGTGGAGAAGTTTCCCTCGCATGATCTCCTGCATGCAGGCGCGGAAACTTATTTCTAAGGGGTGTCAGGCCTTCGTTGCCAGCATTATTTCAGCAACTGAAGCACCCGCTCCGTCTATATCAGATGTACCAGTAGTCAGAGACTTCCCAGACGTCTTTTCTAACGATGTCACAGGTCTACCACCAGAGAGGGAGGTGGAGTTCGCAATCGATCTTATGCCAGGTACAGTGCCAATCTCTAAGGCACCATACCGATTAGCTCCAGCTGAGATGTTAGAACTCAAACAGTAGATACAGGAGCTTCTGGACAAGGAATTCATCCGCCCCAGTTTCTCGTCGTGGGGCACACCAGTGCTTTTTGTGAAAAAGAAATATGGGAGCATGAGACTGTGCATCGATTACCGGGAGTTGAACAAGGTAACGATAAAGAACAAGTACCCACTTCCTAGGATCGAAGACTTGTTTGATCAGTTGCAGGGAGCCACGGTGTTCTCTAAGATAGATATTCGATCAGGGTATCACCAGCTGAAGGTGAAAGAGGCAGATGTGCACAAGACAGCCTTCAGGACCAGATATGGGCATTACGAGTTCCTAGTGATGCCATTCGGACTGACGAATGCTCCAGCAATTTTCATGGACTTGATGAACTGAGTATTTCAGCCCTACTTAGACCAATTTGTCATAGTGTTCATTGACGACATTCTTATCTACTCGAAGAGCCATGAGGAGCATAGCCAGCATTTGAAGACAATTTTGCAGACCTTGCAGAGTCGCAAGTTATTTGCGAAGTTTAGTAAGTGTGAATTCTGGTTGGAAAAGGTAGCGTTTTTGGGTCACATAGTGTCTAGCAGTGGAATTGAGGTGGATCCAGCAAAGGTAACAGCCGTTAAGGAATGGGTTGAATCGAAGAATGCTTCTGAGATCCGCAGTTTTCTGGGTTTAGCCGATTACTACCGTAAGTTCATTCAGGGGTTTTCTTCGATAGCAGTGCCATTCACTTCGCTGACCAAGAAGAATGCTAAGTTTGTGTGGAGTGACGAGTGTCAGAAGAGCTTCGATACTTTGAAGCAAGCTCTTGTTTCAGCACCAGTGTTAGCCATGCCAACGCGGCAAGATGATTTTGTGCTATACACCCATGCATCTAAGCTCGGGTTAGGCGCGGTGTTGATGCAGCATGGTCGGGTGATAGCTTATGCTTCCAGACAGTTAAAGATGCATGAGAAGAATTACCCGACGCATCATTTAGAATTAGCCGCCGTCGTCTTTGCATTGAAGATTTGAAGACACTACTTGTACGGCGAGAAGTGCCAGATATTCACGGATCACAAGAGTCTCAAGTATTTCTTAACAAAGAAAGAACTGAATATGAGGCAGAGACAGTGTGTAACGCCCCGAAAATTTAAAGGTCCACGCAAACCACATGCATATGATTTATTAAATTCACTTGTAATTGATTAAATGTTTTAATTGCATTAATTAAATATGTTGTGCATATTTACATGTTTAAAAATATATTTTCTACATGGTTACATTAAAATGTATTTTTAAAGGTTATTCGAGTTGCGATCGAGGAACGGAGACCGAGGGCTGAAAAATAGAAAATATTTTTATTGGTTAATTGTTTTTAATTATTTAAAATAAGGGTGATGCTTTTTCTTATTTTGAAAATAAGGGGTTTTGAGGTGATTTTATACGTCGGGACGTAAATTTTATCGGTGTTGGTTTTTCAACTAAAACTCGAACTTTTTGGTAACCTGGCTATTAAATTCACAAATTTATTTAAACAAAAACTTTGATAATATTTTATTAAATTCTAATTAAAAATAATGGGCCTTAATTGTTGACTTATTAGGCCTAAGCCTTATTTAGTGAATTAATTAGTATTTAAAATGTATTTCTCCCGAACCCTTCACACAACCTCACGGCCACACAATTTTAAATTCTGAAAACTCTCTCCACCTTGACACACCACACACACGACACTTCACACAAAATTTTGAAGAGCAATTCGAAGGGTTCAAGGGACTTCAAGCCAAGGTTTCGATCCGTTCTTCGTCGTCAACAATTTTTCGTGCGTTTAAAACGCAAAGGCACGCCATATTCTCCTTTTACTCATCATCACATCATAATATGTTTTATGCACGAAAAATATGGAAAACAAGTGACACTTTTGTGTATTTTCGTTTTTGTATATCACATGAAATTTCAAGCAAGGTTTTTGATTCCCAATTCATGTTATTATGTGTTTAAGAGGGCTGCCATGACTAGGACACAATTAAGCATTGTTTTTCATGAATTTAGAGTCCTAGCACATCACCTAAACACCACACACGATCATGAAGCAACCGGAAAAGCAACTTGCTGTCACATGTGATCATGGGTTCGGTTCTATGGGATTGTTGGCTGGGCTTGGGTTCGGTTGGGACCAGGGCTTGGCTAGGGTCTGTGAGGGGTCAAGGAAAGAGTCCTAGCCACGCTAGGATGCGAGTCAAGAGGCTGGGAAGGAGTCCTAGCAAGCTAGGACTCCAACCCGTGAAGCCCATGAAAGCTGCGCAGGTACAGCAGCTGGTGCAGAGAAGGGATGGCTCGGCCTGGGGGCTCTGGGCTGGGATAGGTCAATTCATTAGGGTCCTAAGAGGGTACACAAGGGTTAGGGTCAGGGGCTAGCTCGATTGGTTGGAATCCTAGCAAGTTCGAAGAGTCCTTTGTCAAGTGAAACTCTCGGCCATGGCATGCTACTGGTGTGTGGCTGCGGTTTTCAAGCTTTGGTTTGAGTGTGTTGGTTTTAAGGGTCCAGGAGGGTGCCTAGAGGGTCTGGTTTGGGGTTGGATCATGATGGTTCGAGCATGGCTCAATGAAAATTCAAGTTGGCTCAAGGGTAGTCTAGGTGGGTTTGTTGGCTGTTTCTGCAGCTCATGTTTTGCTTCGTTTTTGTAGCTTAAGGTCATGCCCAATGGGTTCTAATGGTTCAGTAGGGTTCCTAGATGGGTTGGCTAGGTTTTGGTTCAAGGCGGCTCGGGCGTGGCTCGAGTGAATTGGGATATGGCTCGGTGTGTTCGAATAGGGGTCAAAAACGAGATGTTAAGAACTAAAAATGAATCCATGGGTCCACGGGTGTGGCTCATGACTTGGAATGATAGAATAAATCATAAAAAGGTTATGTTAAAAATTTGGGACTAAAATAACGAGTTTTAGATTTATTCGGGATTTAATCGCCGCACTAAACACTAATTAACGAGTTAATTGAAACGCCTAGTTTTATGCCTTATAAAATTATGAAAAATTAGGGTTAAGCTTAAATAATTATTAGAAGTCTAAGTTTTTAATTTGAGAATTTTATATTAATGTTTGGTTTAATTCGGGATTAAAACGCATTAATACGTTATATTTAAAGATTAATTTAAAAGTCGTCGAATTAAGCTAAATAAAAATATGAAAAAATTCATGTAAGCTTAAATAATTATTTGGGACATGTTAGAGAAGAAATTTAGAAAATTTCAAAAACGGGAAATTTTATGTCCAGGGGTAAAACGGTCATTTTACACCTAGAAATTAGTAAACGTCATGGCAGTGACCTATTTGCTGTTGAATATGCTAATATGATTATTTCACATGTTTATGAATTTTTATACGTTGATATATGATTTTTAAAATGTTTATAGATGTTTATGATTTTTAATATGTTAAGTTATGATTTTTAAATGTCTATGATTTTTTTTATGATTTAAATTGGACATTTAAAAGATATGTTGTAAGCTTGGTTTCAAAATAAAAATGATATTATATGCATATTTTTATAAGTGATGGAAATACGACATGTTGAAGGATGTGAAGGGATTGTGACTACTGAATATGTTGGAAATATCGTGAGGGTTATGGTCCCAGTGGGAGCCCGACGATCGTGTTTCCTTGGATACGGATACGAATACGTGATACGAATACGAATACGTGATACGAATACGTGATACGAATACGAATATGTTAATACGTTGGCCAAGGCCCAGTTGACGGGTGAGAGTGTCGCTGGTGTCCCCGCCGCCCAGTACTGTGGTTACATGTAGATGGATCCATCGCCCAATACGTTTAAGAATACGAGTCACAATCACGATCTGAATTCAACAAACACGAACATGAATATGAATACGAATATGAATATGGATACGAATGTGGATATGCATACGAATATGAATATGAATATGTCTATGTTTTTATGAAACTGTTTTTATGCATCATGAAAATGTTTACGAAAATGTTTAAGTTTATGCATTTTCATGAAAACGATATTTTAAGTACAAGTATTTTTCACTGTTATATGTTAACTGTATTACGTATTACTCGTTATCAAGAATATGACGTGTTGAGTCTTTAGACTCACTAGGTGTGTATGATGCAGGTGATTATGATAATATGTTAATGGAGGTCTTGATGGTTGATCTGACTGGACTGAAGGTACACATAACCCGAGGACCGACGCTAGTTTTTCGCACTAGTTATTATTTATGATTCTAAGTAATGTTAAAGATATTTTTACGTCTTTTATTTATGTTATGAGATATTTTTAAGAGGTTATAGTATGGGCTATACTTTTCAAATAATGTTTTTAGGTTGGTAAAATGTTTGACGATTTTATTCTTTAAAATATTTTCCTTTGGATTTTTAAATGGCAGTTGGATGTTTATTTTTAAAATGATGTCAAAAATATTTTATGGTTCGGCCGATGCTAAGTGAGGTTAAAAAAAAAAATTCTAGTACTTTTTAAGCAAAATGAATAAGCAGACGTTTCACGGTGGTTAGAGTTGGTGAAAGACTACGAATGTGAGATTAGCTACCATCCGGGAAAAGCTAATGTAGTGGCAGATGCCTTGAGCCTAAAAGTTGCAGTCATAACTCAGTTGTCGGTGCAGAGACCTCTTCAGTCTGAGATTCAGAGGTTTGGTTTAGAAGTTTATCGCAAGGGTAGAGCTCCGAGGCTGTCTAATCTGACAGTCCAATCTTCTCTGCTAGACCGTATTCGTGCATGTCAGCCTTCAGACCAGCAATTACAGAAATGGAGGCTGAAGGATGAAGCCAAGGGCAGTGTACTCTACACAGTGTCAGATGGTATTGTGAGATACAGAGATAGAATGTTGGTGCCTAGCGTTGATTCGATCAGAGAGGACATTCTGTCGTAGGCACACGCATCCCCGTATTCCATTCACCCAGGAGGTACCAAAATGTACAAGGATCTGGAGATTCTGTATTGGTGGCCAGGGATGAAACGAGACATCCGCAGATTTGTGTCAGAATGCCTCACTTGTCAGCAGGTGAAGGCAGAGCATCAGAGGCCAGCAGGATTGATTAAGCCACTCTCCATCCCAGAGTGGAAATGGGAGAATGTTACAATGGGCTTTGTGGTTGGTTTGCCGAGGTCAGTCAGAGGATCGAATTCTATTTGGGTTATAGTGGATCGACTCACTAAGTCAGCGCACTTCTTGCCAGTGATGACGACTTTCTCCATGACGCAGTACGCAGAGCTTTATATCAAGGAGATAGTTCGATTGCATGAAATCCCAGTTTCTATTGTATCCGACAGGGACCCGAGGTTTACATCGTCCTTTTGGAAGAGCTTACATGCATCCATGTGGACGAAATTGCTTTTCAGTACCGCTTTTCACCCGCAGACAGATGGCCAGTCTGAGCGAGTGATTCAGATTTTTGAGGATCTACTGCGAGCGTGTATGATCGATTTCCAGGGGACTTGGGAATCGAAGCTACCTCTAGTGGAGTATACATACAACAACAGTTTCCAATCATCTATAGGTATGGCTCCCTACGAGGCGTTGTATGGAAAGAAGTGCAGATCACCAGTTCATTGGGATGAGGTTGGTGAAAGAGCAGAACTTAGTCCGGAGATAGTTCAGCAGACGGCAGATGTGGTGGTCAAGATCCGAGACAGGATGAAGATTGCCCAGAGTCGTCAGAAAAGTTATGCTGATAAGAGAAAAAGAGATCTAGAGTTTGCCGTGGGTGATCACGTCTTTGTAAAGATAGCGCCCATGAAGGGTGTTATGAGATTTGGGAAAAGAGGCAAGCTCAGTTCAAGGTTTATTGGGCCGTTCGAGATCCTTGATAGAGTTGGGACACTAGCTTATCGTGTTGCCCTTCCGCCGAGTCTGGCCGGGGTACACAATGTGTTCCACGTCTCGATGCTGAGCAAGTACCTAGCTAATCCTTCGCACGTGTTGAGCTATGAACCGTTACAGTTGGCTTCAGACCTGTCTTATGAGGAGAGACCTATCCAGATCCCAGACAGACAGGAGCGTAGACTTCGGAACAAAGTGACCAAATTGGTCAAAGTTCGGTGGCTAAATCATTCAGTGGAGGAAGCCACTTGGGAGTCAGAAGCGGACATGAGAATTCGCTACCCGGAGTTGTTCGGTAAGATTTAATTTCGAGGACGAAATTTTTGTAAGTGGGGGAGGAACTGTAGTGCCCAAATTTAGTACACGTATAACCCATGCATTAATTAAATTGTTAAATATTTTATTTAAGTTTAAAATGATTTTAGTGATGCATGATTTATTTAAATTGCATTATTTTAATGTTTATGTGATGCACGTTAAAATGTTTTTCAAGTTTCATGTACCAGACGATTATTCGAGGCGGATCGAGGAAAAGAGACCGGTGACGATTTTGGCGATTTTAAACGTGGTATTTTATTTTTAGTTAGAGATGGGGCATTTTAACTCATTTATTAAGTTTTTAGTATTTTAAAGCCTAATTTAATTATTATGTGAATTTTAGAATTTTAAAACTTTTAAAAGATTAGCACATGTACATTTTATTTTAAATTAGAGATTTTTGTTAAAGTTAAGGGAGAGTTAGTATTTTAAAATTAGTACTAATTAATAATTAAGCAAATTTTACTTTCCCTAATTTACTAATCACACGTGCACACACACACTTTTACACACACTAAATAACGCAAAACACGCACACACTCTTCAATTCAGATTTTCATCATTCTTGGAGAGGAAACCTAGGGTTCTTCCTCCTACAGCAGCCGCCCCATCCCCCTTTATCATTCCAGCAATTTTCGTGAATCTTATTGCAAGATTTTAGCGCCACGTTCGTCCCGGATCAATCTTCACGCCATCTCCGCTTCGGTATCGTCGTTACGGTATTTCAAATCATCAAAAGGCACATATATTCTGTTATTGCTCAATCGACCTCGTCATATTACGCGTGTGTTGTTATTTAAGTGTAAAGATACATTGATGATGCGTAGAAGTTTGAGCAATTATATTTAGAACGCTTTTGAAACTATTTTAGATCTAAATTTTTGATTTTTGCTGTCTTTTAAATGCTGCGATTTTTCGGTCGCGTTTTTGAGAAAACTTTCAACACAAAAATTGTAGAACTTTTCGATACCTTCGATTTGACAGTAAATTCGAAATTTTTGGATGAAAATTGAGTGAGTTATGACCTTTTTCGTGAGACTGCTCAAACTTCGTTTTTCAGAAAATTATGTATTGATGTGTTCTCAAGATTTTATTGTTGCAAGTTTCGTTGGGAATCGACGGGTGATCGTTGCTGCGTCTAGGTATGCTTAGTATGATGTTGGGTTGTTATTGGGTATGTCGTTCGGTGTAGATAGGCACTCGAATACACTAGAAGTCGTAGGAATCGATTTGGTGTCAATTGCCACGTTTTTTAATTGCATGTGTCGTAGGGTGGACGTCGTTGCTTTGGGTGCTCGTACGAATTTGGCTCGATGTTATGTCTTGCTAGAATGAGTCTCGGGTTGTCGGTTCATGGTCCGTACAAACGAGTCTAGAATGATAAACATGGCAGGTACAGGATTTTCGTGAGTTCGCGTCCAAGGAGAGAACACGGACCCAAACACGGACCCTGGCACGGGGTCCGTGTCTTTGTTTCTTCTTGACTGTCCTTTTTGCGAGAGAACACGGACCCCCACATGGACCAGGGCACGGGGTCCGTGCCTTTGTTTCTTTTCGGTGTCAAATTTGTGAGCCTACTGCTAGGGTCCGTGTCCTTCAATCTTTTCGGTAGTTCCTTTAGCGAACCTACACGGACCCGTAGCTGGACCTGGGAACGGGGTCGTGTAGTACCTGTTTTGGGAAAATTTTATTGTGTCTTGGAGTTTCACGTTTTGGGTTAGCACGAGGTTTTAAATGAGGTCAATTCCCGGGTGCTTTAGAATGTCTTTAAGTTATTTATTGAATTCGAGGTGAGCACGAATACCTACATCTAAGTTATGCAAGTTAAGTATGAGAATTCATGATTAGTATGTGCAGCAGTGATCCCTCGCGAGATCCAACGAATCCCTCAACGCCAAATAAGTATGTTCGACGTGCAAAAAGAAAATATTTCAAGTTTTTGAGGTATGCTAAATGTCTTGTGACCAAATTATGAATGGGTTTGGAAGTCGGTGAACGTGGCCGAGGACCTCTCCACCCCGTTAAAGCATGAACGGGTTTAGATCAGGATTGGAAAGCGTTAAATCATGAACGGAGACCAATCCACCCGTTAAAGCATGAACGGGGATCTCATGTATGTGGCTGTGGGTTCGTCCCTGTCATCCCAGTACTGTGGTTTAGTCTTATCAGGCGAATTATGTTATGGGTCACTTGCTTTGAAACATCCTCTACGCAAAATATTGAAGCCATGTATGTTTAAGTATGTTCAAGTATGCAAGCATGTTTAAGAAAAGTTTATGGCACGTCTAAGCATGTATGTACGTATGTTCAAGTTTTATCTTGCAAGTTCATGTTAAAGTATGTATTCCTATTTTAAAGTTGCATGTGATCTTATTATGTAGTACTTGTTACTTCCAGTTTATACGTGTTGAGTCTTTAGACTCACTAGACTTGATCGATGCAGTGAGGATGTTTATGAGGAGACAGGAGGTGGGGACCAAGGAGCAGGCTTGGACTGAGCGGGAGGCTAAACCCGAGGACCGCCCACGTTTTGACATTTTTATGAAATGATCAATTTTAAAGGGTATTTTATGTTTGAGAAAATTTTAAATTTTTTTCCGCAAATTTTTAGTAGTAAAAGTTGGGTACGTTACAGGAAAATACTCGAAGTAAACTTTCGTTAAGAAAGTTGATGCATTTTAAAATCTAAATACTTTTGTAAACTGATTAACTGAAATAAGGGAAATCAGTTCGAGCTTGTATCAGTTCAATTATAGTGAGAACTGAACTGATATCAACTGAACTTATGAAAACAGTTTAAAGCGAATGTTAAGCAGTTAAATACACAAGATATGTTTATGGATGTTCAGAGACTTTAACTGCTCCTACGTCACTCCTTCAACCACCTTCAGGTAGGATCCACTAGAAAACTTTGATTTATACAACACCTTGTACAAACCCACCCATCTTAGGTCTTACCCACTGCATAACTGAACTCCTAGTCTATTCTGAAGGCATTACCTTTACGCCAACACTTGTTTAACGTCTGTGTGTCAAAGACTACATACACAAGTTTATTGTCTTTGTGCATAACTCACTTAGCTAATCTTTAAGCTAAACTCTCTGTATTTTTGAGTGATAGTATGTGTGTGTGAAAACTGAACAATGAATACAACGGGAAGGTGTTCTCACACACCGAGGGAAATAAGCTTCTAAACTAAGCTGATATAACTTTGTTCTCTCGACTAGGTTGATTGCTTCCTTGTAAGCTGATAAGAATTTAAGTGTGCCCTCTTGTATCTGTATTATCTCAGCATCTTCACTGATCTTCATCTTCTATTTATAGGCAGTAAATCTTGATCGTAAAGTGAGACTCAATTATTGTACCGGTTGCATTTTGAATCCGTTCCTTGAATTGTGTTTTATATTTTATTGACTCTGGAACGTTTTGTTTTTAAGCTCTGATGCAACTTTCATTATTTTCCTTTGACTGGACAAATGTTTTGTACCTTTGTGCAGAACTGGATTCCATTTATATTAGCTGTCGGCAACTGCAAACTGATCTGCTACTAACTGATGTTCTGAACTGACTTAGTTGAACTGGTCTTGTTCTGGTGTAGAAAATTCACTTGGCTCATCAGCTGAACTAATTTTGATGATTCAGTTGAACTAGTAAATTTGGCTCTTCATCTGTTGAACTCTTCATCAGCTGGCCGGGCTTCTGAAGGTCTTTTGCAGAACCACCTATCAACTGATCAATCAGTTGAAATGTTCTATGATACATCAGCTGAGCTGTTTCAGTTCGAGCAATCAGTTGGTATTTTCAGTTTGCGTCTCGATAGCTTCAGTTTTGGCTTGGTAACTGATCAGTTTGAAGCCTAGTCAGTTTCAGCTTTCTGTGCACCTAGGTAAGTTTATTAGAAACAAAACAATAAGTTTTGTTAACATCAAAATCAAGATTTCGAACATGAAATGTTTTAACAATCTACCCATTTTTGATGATCACAAAATTTGAGCAGTTAAAACGAAATTTAAAACTAATTTCCCCCTTTGTTAGAATAAAAAATATTTAAAAGCATTTAAACAAGTAAAAAGAAATTTTCAGTTCGAGGGGTAGTATATTTAAAAACAGTTAAAAGCTCCCCCTTAAGAACTAAAATAAAAACGGGTTTTAAAAACATTTTTTAGTTCGAGAGTAAAAGAAACTCCCCCTCAATAACTGAATTAAAAACTCCACCTCAATAATATAATCATTTACGCAATTTTAACTATGAGTTTTAGTATCATTTATCATTCAAGCAGTTTAGGCAACAAGTATGAAAATAGCAGTTCATTTACATAGAAAATAACTGGATAAAATAATTTTTATTTAATCACATACGCGTCCATTTTATACATTTAAGTGCACCAAATTTTGTAAGGAAAATTGATACTATAATAGAAAATTTTAAACAAGATCAAATATCAGTCAGTTTATACATGCTAGAACTATATATACTAATTATTGGTTGCCTTGAATGCTGTATTGATCTTGAGTTTCTTTGCCAAAAGCAGCTAATTTGCCTTGAACTTGATCTTTGTGTAGTCTAACTGGTCAACCTGACTCAAACTGAACACAACTGATGCTAAACCGCATTGATCATTTAATTTGATCTGATATGGCAATGAAGCGGCGGCACTTCTGATGATTAAGCTCCACTATAGTCATCAACTTTAGCTGGTAGTTGGGTTTCGTCTGTTGATCAGTTGAACTGATAGGCTGGCAACTGAAATCTTGTTCCCTGAGCAGTTTAACGATTCTGCTGTCGGTTGAACTCCAAACCCTGCAGGCTGCTAAAACAACAAAGTTACGAAGTCGAGAGAAGTGGCTACAATGTTAGTTGCAGAGCCAAAATCGTCTCTCTTCCCACGGTAAACTCATATAAAATTTTCAAGACGGTTTTGAAAACCATTTTAAAGACCATTTTGAAACATATTTTAAAAATCAGTTTTCAAATCTCTTTCTTAGAAAAACTAGCTTTGATACCAAATGATGGATCGTTTCAGGCACTTGTGAGGGTGTATCAAACACAATATTCTCCAAGAGCTGCAATAGCTCATGTTCCAAGAATATGAACACCAATGAAATAAATCTAGTGTGGTCTTATACCAAGCGAAAAATACTCGAAGTAATCCTTCTTTAAGAAAGCTGATGCATTTTTTAAAATCTAAATACTTGTGTAAACTGATTAACTGAAATAAGGGAAATCAGTTCGAGCTTGTATCAGTTCAGTTATGGTGAGAATTGAACTGATATCATCTAAACTTATCAAAACAGTTAAAGAGAATGTTAAAGTAGTTAAATACACAAGATATGTTTATGGATGTTCAGAGACTTCAACTGCTCCTACGTCACCCCTTCTACCACCTCAGATAGGATCCACTAGAAGACTTTGATTTATACAACACCTTGTATAAACCCACGAAGTTTTGTCTTACTCATTGCCTAACTGAACTCGTAGTCTAGAATGAAGGCATCACCTTTCAGCCAATACTTGTTTAACGTCTATGTGTCAAAACTACGTACACAAGTTTATTGTCTTTGTGCAAGACTTACTCAGCTAATCTTTAAGCTGAACTCTTTGTATTAGTGGGTGATAGTTTGTGCGTGTGTGAGAACTGAACAATGAATACAATGGGAAGGTGTTTTCACACACTGAGGGAAATATCTTCTAAACTAAGCTGATATAACTTTGGACTGTTCTCTCGACTGGGCTGATTTCTTCCTTGTAAGCTGATAAGAATTTAAGTGTGCCCTCTTGTATCTGTATTATCTCATCGTCTTCACTGATCTTCAGCTTCTATTTATAGGCGGGAAGTCTTGATCGTACAGTGAAATTCAATTATTGTATATGTTCCTTGAATTGTGTTTTGTCTTTTATTGACTCTGGAACGTTTTGTCTTTAAGTTCTAATGCAACGTTCATTATTGTTCTTTGACTGGACAAATGTTTTGTACCTTTGTGCACAGCTGGATTCCATTTATATTAGTTGTCTGCAACTGCAAACTGATATGTTACTAACTAATGTTCTGAACTGAATCAGTTGAACTGGTCTTGTTCTGGTGTAGCAAAATCAGTTGGCTCGTTAGCTGAATTGATTTTGATGATTCAGTTGAGTTGTTCAGTTTGGATTTTCATCGGTTGAACTCTTCATCAGTTGGCCTGACTTCTGAAGGTCTTCTGTTGAACCCCCTATCAACTGATCAATCAGTTGAACTGTTCTATGATACATCAGCTGAACTAGTTCAGTTTGGGTAATCAGTTGATACTTTCATTTTGCGTCTTGATAGCTTCAGTTTTGGCTTCGTAACTGATCAGTTCGAAACCTGATCAGTTTCAGCTTTCTGTGCACTTAGGTAAGTTTATTAAAAACAAAATAATAAGTTTTGTTAACATAAAAATAAAGATTTTGAACATGAATTTTTCCAACAGTTATAGAACTCGTTAATCATAGTAGGATTAAATTGGCACACGCAATTGTGCACATATACTTGACCACATTTAACAAATCTCTCATCACACCCATACTGGATGAAATGTTCTTAGTGTACTCCAAAATAGGTTTCCGGTAGTAACAATAGACAGAATTCCACGATTCTTAAGAAACAAGATCAATTTTTCCTTCCATAGACGTCAACATCAACATTCTTTTCGTCAATCATCCCACGATTGACATTGGTATGCCATAGAGAAACATGAAAATTCTGACTAATATTTCTGAGAAAATTACTTACTCAATTCATACTCTTCATTTTCGATGTTGTTCGGGGTGATGTCAGCATCACCTTCAACACAATTGCTATCCTCTTCAGCACCCACCAAGTCTTCACTTACCTCATCATCACTTTTTGTAATATGCTTCAAATAGTCAGAGTTGGAGCCAGAGATATCAAAATTTCCTGGCCTATTGTCATTAAATTCATGTTGCATCTCTCCATCAAGCTCTTCAGTCTCAAAGGTAGCTTTCTTTAAAGCTTTTTTTTTTCAGGCTCAGAAGAAACTCAGCTAGGGACTCTTCGTCTTCAGGAGGATCAATTTGTTCTTCAGAAACCACAGTTTCTTTCTCTGCTGCAGCAGGGGGCATCTTCTTTTCAGCAACAATAGGTATTTTGTCTTGCAACCAATTCAAAATCTTCATCATCATAGTCATTTCCAAATGAAAAATCAGGATTCAAAAGATTCACAGTGAAGGAGGATGCTCTGAACTTCTTGGATAAGACAAAATCATGGTCATACCCTGTCTGACACTTTGATGGTCGTGGCTGCCAAGGAAGAGGGGAGACACGATTCAGCTCTTCAAAATTGGTGGATTTTCTACATCTATTGCATTACCCATCTCCCTAGAGTCAATGACTTTAATCAGAATTAGGTCCTCAGAAACCTCAATCATCTGAAGAGAATCATCAGTAGGGGCTTTTGTAGATGGTGTTGCCTCAAGGGGTGGAACACTAGCGCTTGCGGCAAATTCAATTAGAATATCAAGAGGTTCATATCCCGTTCTAGCCATCTACAAAATATAAACAAGAATTACAGATGAAAATCGATATAAGCAAAACGAAAATTGCAGATAGAATACGAATGATGATAGCTGAGAAAGTGAGATGGAAATCAAGAACAATGAACAGTGCTGAATTGTGTATTCACGGTAACAACATAAATACTTTATCTACCAATGGTAACAGAACTTATGCAGATACATCCCTTCATCTCTTAACAAATTGTGCAGGATTTACCAACAGTAACAATGAGTTAACGTGCAAAATTTTAAGCTTTTAGGAAAATATTAGCACAATTATGAAATAATCCAATGTAATTTATTTCCAAAATAATCTCCAAATTTAAAAGCCCATGTCGGCTTAACTCCACTAAACCATCAGAGATCATAGAGACTCGATTTTAGCAAATAAATTTTTTCATCGAATGTAGCCTTTTGAACGCTTATGAATTTTTGAGAAAAAATATTCACAAACCTATGTATATGCATGACCTAATTATGCCTGAAAATAGTATGAAACATGATAAAGTTGTGTGATGTGTTCACAAATGAGATTTTTTTCATTGACGTTGGCAACATCCCTTGACAGCACTTCTAATTTCAAAAAAAAAATTGATTTTTATGCATACACAGAGGATATTCAACTATATATATACCATAAGCGGTAGATCTTACACTAGAATAACAGTCTTCTTTAGAATCCTTTAAGTAGCTTTTTCCATTTTTTGTTATCATTTCTTTTTTGATTCAGAAAAGCTAGCTCACACACTAAAAGAACGGTCTTCATTCGATTATCTTAGGTAGCTTTATTCAATTTTCTCAAGTCACTTTTCACATGGGACAAGATAATGAGAACACGAACATCTCTCAACTACTTTGTAACTTAGTTAGAGGACATTTTATATCCATTTGTGTTGATTGAAATATAATTGAGGAATAGAAAGAACATCAGGAAATTAATCAGCACAATATAAACGTCACATAAGACAAAATGAACGAAAAATGAAAAATGCCTAATGTCCTAAAAATGCCCATGCATGTTAGGTTTTTTCCTAGATTTTGTAACATCCAAGGAAACATCCGTGAGTGATCAGAATGCTCACATGCTTAGAGATTTCCTAAGGTTGGAAAATATCTGTAAATCTAATGTTTTTTGTAAATATGTAGGCCAATTGGTTATTAGTCCCAACAAATTCCATACGGATCAAATATTTCTCAACTAAATCTCCAATAAAATGATGTATAATGTTAATGTATTATGTTTGAGAGTGTTGTACTTGATTTTTTGAAATTTAAATTCCGCTTGAGTTATCATAGTACACAATGGGAGTCTCACTCTTATGTCCGTAGTCTTCTACTATTTGATTCATCAATAGTTTCTCACTAGACCCCATAGGAGTTTTCATGTGCTTAGACTTATCATGACATAATTTCTTCACTAAATTCTTCGTATATTTGCTTTGACACAGAAAATTTTTATCATGAAATTTTTTTATTCGAAGACCAAGAAAAAAACTTACTTATCCTACCATACTCATTTCAAATATAGAAGACATCCATTCAAAAAATTCATTAGCATGTTCTTAGAAGAATCACCAAATATTATATCATCGATCATCCACAAAAACTTGACATATGATTATATCAAGCTTCAATCTTTGAATGAAAAGAGTTTTATCGATCTCACCTTGTTTGAAGTCAATTTCAAATAGATAATCAGTCAACCTACCATACCATGTACGTGGAGCCTGTTTCGGTCCATACAATGCATTCTTCAGCTTGTAAACATGGTCCAAGTAATGTAGATCCTCAAATCTTTTAGGTTGAATCACATAAGCTTCCTCATTTAAAATTTCATTCAAAAAGACACTTTTCACATCCATTTGATTCAGTTTAATTCTCCTCAGACATGCGATGTCTAGAAAAGTCGGACTAACTTAATGTGGGCTACAAAAGTGAAGATTTCATCAAAATCAGCCATCTGAACCTACATATACCTTTGAGCAACCAACCGAGCTTTATTTCTGACAACATTCCCTGTTGTATATTTTTTTAAAAAAAGTTCATTTAGTTCCAATCACATTAACATGTTCATTTTCACTCTTTCATATACTAGGAGATTTCACTTGAAAAAGAGAATGTTCCATACTAATGGATTCGGGTCCATAACCCTGGGTTTCAATGCACGAGATCTTGTAGCACTTACCAATGATGCCCTATCAATTAGTATTACACAGAAGAAACCAAATCTAGACACTAGTACAATTAGATCCGCTCTTCATAGACAAACTTGGGATTTGCGATCCCAGGTAAGATCGGTTCAGGATCATGGGATCCTTTTCTATCAGATAGGGAAGGTTGTAGCACAAAATGTTCTACAAAATGTACTTCTAAGTAATTGCCCCACATATCCTATATCTATATATATGAAGAAGAAATCATGTAATGTTCAGGCCTTGAAACTAAATCCCACACATCATAGCGGACAAACTGTTCAAGTTCATCATGCATATCATTTAACCAAAATTCATCTTTTAAGACTTCATTAATATTCTTTGGTTCAATGTTTGAAACAGATCATGAGTATCTTACATAACAATATACTAACACAATCATCTTTCGGTAGTAAACTTTCTCCTTCCATCAAGTTTGCATTTCTCGGTGTATAGCTCCTAGTATTTGGGATGAAGAGTTATCCTTCTGGATTTTGCTGGGAATGTCTTTCCCAAGATTGTTCACTCCATCATCATTATACATTGTTTCATTGCTTTGATCATCATCCTCTGATTCTATCAATCTTGATGGGGGTTTTGTCCCTGGTGTTACAACATCGATGTTGACAAATGACTCGGATATTTCCAGCAGACCATCCACATCATCTTCGATCATATTTCCTACAAGATCATCAAACAAAAGATTAACTGATTACATATTCATTATATTTTCAAATAAAACTGACAACAAGCATGAATATACGTTGAATATCCAAGGAACAAGCATTTAAGACTTTTGGAATAAAACTTATCTAGGTGAACTCGGTCATTTAACACATAGCATACACAACCAAAAAAACGAAAATACTTTAGATTTAGTTTATTTCCCATGATAATCTCATAGGATATCATAGTCTAACCACTTCTTAAATAGACACGATTTGAAATATGACATGCCATATTTAAGGCTTCAGCAAAAAACATTTTGAAATATTTTGGAACTCAACATAACTTGAGCCATCTTCTGCAAAGTTTGGTTCTTTCTCTCAGCAATGCCGTTTTTTTAGGAGTCTGTGTGGCAAATAACTCATGTGTTATACCTTTTTTTATCATATAAAGATGAAAAATGTGAGTTCTCGAATTCCTTACCGTGGTCGGTTATGATTTTATCAACCCTCAAATTGTGCAGATTAGTAATTCTTGAAATTAGTTTTTTAAATAAATAAAAAATATCTGATTTTTCTCTAGGAAAGCTTGCCCATATAAAATGTGAAAAGTCATTAACACAAACAAATGAATAATATTTACCTCCCAAGCTTTCTACTTTCATTGGACCCATAAGATTTATGTTAAAATTCAAGACACTTTGTTGTCCCAAAGTGTTGTAACACTTGCTGTGGCACCAGGTTTGTTTCCTTTCTGTCATGCTCCACACACTGACACACATATGGTACTCCACAACATCATATTTTCCCAGATACTTCAATGCCTTTAAGTTTGCATGCCATAGCTTTTGATGTCACAAATCTAGTTAACTTACCTCCGTACGTCTGCAAGCATGTTCTTCTCCCAGTTGATAGCAGTTATCAGCAGATCTTGTACCTGTCGTGACAAAAATATTAGATTTATCAAACACATCACAAGTATTTTTTTCAAACTTAACATGGAAGTCATCATCACATAATTGACTAATTCATATTAAATTTGAGTTAAGTGCATCGACATGAAATACATTGTGAAGCTTAGAGAGTCTATCCACGTTCAGTTTCCCTTTTCAAGCAGACATTCCTTTTGCACCACCTCCATATGTTACTTGACCGCTTTTTAATTAAACATAATATTAAAGTGGTCCTTCGAACCTGTTAAGTGGCGTGAGCACCCACCATCGAAATACCAGATACATGCAATGTTAGTTTTTAAGGAGGTATAAAATATTACAACAAATTTCATCCTGAGGTACCCAAATCTTTTTAACTGAATGTTTCTTGTCGTAAGTGTTGTGGTTGGTGTTGTGTGACACTTAGTGAAACATCTGATTTGAATCCAAGCTCATGTATTCATCCCTCAACTTGAAACAGTAAGGTTTGATATGACAAGTCTAAAACACTAGTAACATACAAAATGAAGTCTCATTCATTTAAGCTTTTGAGTAGTATCTTGCTTTTTTGTTGGTAGACTTTTGACCGAAGGAGTGTCTTTTGGAACAGCAGTATGAACACTTTCTATCACAAATACAATTGGTTGTAATTTAGAGTTGGAATATTCTTCAACTTCAAACACACTATTGTTAAACCCCACACCAGCTTTACTATCTTTTCCCATCATCAATATGGAGTCCAACTTGGTTCATCTTGAATTGAACTTAGCAAGAGTTTGTTTCGCCTTTCGAGCTCAACCTTGATCTTTTTCATCTCCATCTCCTTCTTGCTCAAAATCACCTCAAGTCTGGCTACAAAAATTTTCAACTCGATGTTTTCCTTTGAGAGGAACGAGTTCAATTTGTTCCTTTTGATCCAATCAGCATATAGTTCTTCATAGATTTTCTATACATTTTCTGAAGTGACTTCTTCTTCGTCAACATCCATGTAACGTCCTGAAAATTTTAAGATCCACGTAAACCACATGCATGCAAGTTATCAAATTTCTTATGTATTTTATTAAATTTTTTTAATGCATTAAATGCATGTTAATCGCATTAATATGTGTTTTATTGCTTGGTTCATTATAGTTTCATGCATAAATTCTTTTAGTTGTTTTCGCGCTCGAACGAGGAACGAAGACCGGAGACAATTAAGGAAAAATGTTTTTATTAAATAATTATTTTTAATTATTAAATATATGGTGTATTTAAGTATGATCTTTTGAAAATGCGCCTTGTTTGGGTATTTTTATTTAATATGGTGTATTTAAGTATGATTTTTTGAAAATAGGCCTTGGATGGGTATTTTTACTCGTCGGATTATATTTTTAACCAGTACGCTAATTTTAACGATTCAGATGACTTTTTGAGGGTTCGGACAATATTTTCAAAAACGTACCAAAACAAAACATTTTTCTGGGGTATTTTTGGGATTGACTGGTTTATTTTATTGTATAATGGGCTTAAAACCATTTTAATTCCCTTGATATTTAATTAAGGGCCCATTTACACCTTTAAGTATGATTTAGAACTCATTTGTCATACCATAAACCTAACCCCAACCCCATGGCCGCCCCTCCCTCATCCTCAGCAGCCTCCTTTCGATTTTACTGTAGCCAACTCGAGAGTTCTTAAAAGTTTTCAAGTAAACTCCCTCTTCGTCTCTCTGGTGCTCGTCCTACGCGAAGATATAAAAGTTTTCGATTGTTTTAACACATAGTCATGCTATAAATCCTTCTTTTTCTCATCGTTCACGCTATTTATGCTGATGCGTGTGTTTTCATGGGGATTGCATCAACCTATTGGGTTGCATCATTTTTTGAAAGGTTTGTCACGAAACACGCATACTGGTTTGCATATAACTCACGTGTTATTTTTTTGGTGCAAGGGGCGGCTAGGTATAAGTATTTTAAGGGCCGTGTATGCTGCGATCTAAGGTTTCCAGGTGCTGTAGTCAAAGGTCGGTCGAGAAAAGTGGTAGACTGATCGGACCTATGGCGTAGGTTGATGCTTGGTGATAGATCGGATTATGGTCATGGCCTTGAAGTAGATCGAGTCACAAGAATTGAGTTGGCGTAGGTTTTTGGAGTACGTCGGGCGTTTGACGTAGGGTTGACTGCATGGGGCTGCAGGCGCGGTTTGAGTGGTCTATGGGGGCCCTTGGCTCGGTCTTAATCCTAGGGTGTAGGTTTGAGGGTTGGAGACGTCGGATTTTAAACTAGGATTGATAAAACACGGGTTTGGTGCAACTAGGGTTATAATTTGTACACGCTGAAAAATTCCAGCAACATTCATGCGTTTTTCGTAGTTCCTTAGGGGTCTGGAACAAGTGGTTTAAGGGCTGGTTGTGTAGGTTCATGTCACAATTTAAGTTGGGAAAATTTTGGTTAAGTTTCGGGTTGATTCATATTAAAACCGAGAACTCAGTCCAAGTTTTAAAACGATTCGTATAAGTTTTGAAACGGGCTCGAGTTTACGTCTAATAAATGCTTATTAATATGTTTTTAGGTGTTTTAAGGAGTTGGTTGGCTTCGGTTCGAAATTTTGAGGTCCAGGGGTAAAATGGTCATTTAGGGTTTCCAAGGGCAAAATGATCATCTTACACCCGGGTCGAGTTCCTAGCAGCACCCTGATCACAAATTTAATATGTTTTTAAATGTTTACGTATCATATATATGACCTTTCTGGTAATTATAAAAAATATGTTGTATGCTTAATTTTAAGAAAAATTACGTATATGCATATTTTTATAAGTGATGAAAATGATGATATTTTGAAGGATGAGAGTTTGTTGTGACTGATAAGATATGTATACGATGAGCTGTAAGGCCAAGACTCAGTGGATGGGTAGCACTATCGCTGATGTCCCCGCCACCGGGTACAACGGTTATATGTAGATGGATCCATCGAATATAGCTTATACGAATAGAGCTGATATGATAGAGTAGATACAAAAGTCACAACTAACGAACTGAATTCGATTAAATAAAATGAACAAGTATACGATGATATGATAAGACGTTTTGACACGTATGCCTCACTATGTTTACGTTTACGCTTTTAAGATCATGAAACGTATGTTGATTACAATACTTTTCACTGTTGCACGTTATGTATATATACTTGTTATAACGATTTTGGTGTGTTGAGTCTTTAGACTCACTAGGCATGAATGATGCAGGTGAGCATATCGATGAGGAAACTAGAGGCACCAAAGACTGAGTAGGCGAGGCATGATGTGCGCACGCTAATCCGAGGATCGTATTTTCCCCACATTACAATTTAGTTAGAGTGGATGGATATTTTCATACTTATTCATTTTATTATGTTGTTGGTTGTCAGGATGTTTATTACACAATAGTCAATAAAATTCAAGGCACGCGTTGGCTTGCTGGACACCTACTTTAACACGATATCCATGATATAAAGTTGTTATCTTTTAAGAAAACATTTCAAATTTGTACTAAGATGCCAAAAAATATGTAGAAACTCACTTAAATGGAGTTGGTAATGGATTGATGATTTATTATGGCAACTTATGTTAGAATTTAGGAAAAATTGTAAAAATCGATTTTTAACTTGACCTATATTTGGTTTTGGTCATATGGGAAGCCAAATTTTGGTCTTAATCTAATTAGTTCATTATATTATTTTTTCTTTCAGTCCTTTTTTTTCGAAATACTAACATGGTGCCGAATATTGATGATGTGACATCGAGAAAAGGACGAAGAGTAGAAAAATCTTACTAAATAAAAAAAATTGATTATGTATTGTACTAAAATTTGTAAAACTTTTTAGAAGTTGATCTAGTGGGAACATCGGGTGATTGATTGAACATTTACATCGAAGAGATCAAGTGCTCAAGACCAGGAGTATTGTTGTGTTGCCGTGGAATGTTGAAGACACGCAGACACAACACCTAAACAAATTGCAAATTAGTGTGTTGTTTATCAAAAGGATTTTTGTCTTCACTTTGTTAAGGGAGTTAGATTTTCTTTATTCACTAGTATTATTTTTGTAATTGACATGTTTTTCCAATGAATATTTCCTCTGAGTTACCGCAAAAGTGTGTTCACTTGTGCATAATTATGTGTCTTGTTTTATTTACATAAAGTTTTATGTGTTGAAATATTCTGATGCATGCACGTTGTGTTAGGTGTTACAACAACGCACACAATACATAACTCTGAAACACACAGTCACTTTATTCCGTAGTAGTTTTATGTCTTACAACCACCATTCAAGTGGTATCACAGCGGATACTTGATGTTACCAAGTGATATTCTGGTTATTTTGTTTGATAGGAAACGTGTCGCTTGTCAACACGGCATTACGTGCACAAGTTCTGGATGGATCCAACTATGCACTTTGGAAAGTTAAGATGAGGATTTACATCAAATCCATCAAAGAAATGGCATGAAAACGTGTATAGATGGTTGAAATCCACCAAAGACTGTTGATGAAGATGTTGAAAGTTTGCTCAAACCAGAAAGTACATGGACGACTGATGAAGTCTAGAATTTGAACTTAAATTCAAAGGCACTCAATGTCATCTTCACTTCTGTGGGCATAAACATGTTCAGTCTAACCACCTGATGTGTCTTTTCCAAGGATTCCTTGGATGTCTTTCAAAGACACTGTGAAGGATATGAAAGTGTGCGGATAACCAAGCTAAGGATACTAACCTCACAAATTGAAAATATTAGAATATAAGATATAAAGTTTATTATGTTTATGTTCGCTGACTAGGAGATTACCTATGAAGCTTTTAGTCTTGGTGACCCAATATCTAATTAGATATTAGTCTGCAAGGTTAAGATCACTACAAGAACGCTTCAGCATTAAGATTTGTACAATCAATGAAGCTCGAGACACCATCAATCTCAGTTCAGACGATCTGATTAGTTCCCTTATATCAGAAGAAAGACAAAGGGAAAAAAATTGCCTTTCAAGTTTATGATGATTGATAACAGTGACTTTTTTCAACTATCTCAAGAAGTCAACGACTCTGATTAATGTGAAGATCTCATCTCGTCGATTACAAAGAAATTTCAAGACCATCTAAGGAAGATTAGAGACAAGAAGAAATCAGGTCAGCAGCTAAAATTCCCAAGCATTACCGCTCTCGATAAAACTCAAAGGTTCTTTGTTTGCAAATTTGGAGAAGAAATGTTCAATGAAAGTTAATCCATTAGGTGTTGCCTATATTGTTGCAACACTTATAGAAACGCCCTTCCAAATTCATCAAGTTTTATTTGCCTCAATGTGACAAAGTCCCCTGATTTAAGTGATATGTAAATTTAGGATGAAACGTCTACTACTTAAAATGCTACTAAATTTTTTCCTGTAAGCTCATTTTTGAAAATCATATCTTTATGCATGCATGCAATAGTATCTGAAAATTTCCCATTTTAAAATAATAGTAATCACTAACAGATGAAAATAATGTAGTGTAGAAAATAGACAAATCGTCAACCCTCGACATACGCTTTAAAAAATAAAATAAAAATGTAACGTGTAAAAATGCTGACAACCATCAACATAATAAAATGAATGAGTATTAAATATACATCGACTCTAACTCAAACGTAATGTGCGGAAAATACGATCCTCGGGTTAACGTGCGCACATCCAGCCCCGCCTACTTAGTCTTTGGCGCCTCTAATCTTCTCATCAATATGCTCACCTGCATCATTGACACCTAGTGAGTCTAAAGACTCAACACACCAAAATCGTTATAACAAGTACATATACATAATATGCAACAGTGAAAAGTACTGTAATCAACATAAGTTTCATGATCTTAAAAGCGTAAACGTAACACAAAACATATTTTTTTATAATAACCAAAGAGGTCATATAAATGATATGTAAACATTTAAAAACATGTTAATTTTTTTATCAGGGCACAGCCATGACTAAAAACTCGACCTGAGTGCAAAATGACCATTTTGCCTCTGAAAACCCTAAATGACCATTTTACCCTTGTGCTTCAAAATTTCAACCCGAAACCAACCAACTTCTTAAAACACCTAAAAATATATTAATAAGCATTTATTAGACGTAAGCTCGAGCCCGTTTCAAAACTTATACAATTCGTTTTAAAACTTGGACCGGAGTCTCGGTTTTAACCTGAATCAACTCGAAACTTAACCAAAATTTTCCCAACATAAAACGTGATTTGAACCTAAAAATCCAGCCCTTAAACCACTTGTTCCAGACCCCTTAGTACATATGAACAACGCCTGAAAGTTTTTGGAATTTTCCAGCACGCACAAACCGTAACCCTAGTTGCGCCACACCCGCGTTTTATCGATCTAGCCTAAAAGTCGACGTCTCTAGCCCTCAACCCGACACCCTAGGACTAATACCGGGACAAGGGCCCCTCTCCTGAAGCACTCAACCCACACCTACATCCTCATGCATTCAACCCTACATGAAACACCTGACGTACTCCAAAAACCTGCGCCAACTCGATTCTTGCGACTCGATCTACTTCAAGGCCATGACCAGCCGTGGTTGAGCATTCCTTGGCCAAGTCACAGACCCCTTAGGGTCTCTACCATGGCATAATTCAGCTCATTTACAGCCGATCCATTCCCCATACTCCAATCTATCACCAAGAATAAACCTACGCCCTAGATCCGATCGGCCTACCCCTTATCTCGACCAATCTCTGACTACAGCACCTGGAACCTTAGATCGCAGCATACACGACCCTTAAAAGAATTATACCTAGCAGCCCCTTGCACCAAAACAAAGAACACATGAGTTATATGCAAACCGGTATGCGTGTTTCATGACAAACCTTGCAAAAATGATGCAACCCATTAGGTCGATGAAATCCCCATGCAAACACACACACATCAGCATAAATAGCATGAATGATGAGAAAAAGAAGGATTTATAGCATGCCTTTGCGTTAAATGCTCGAAAACATTGATAACTTCGCGTAGGACGAGCACCGACGAGACGGGGAGGGAGTTTTCTTGAAACATTTGAAGAACACATGAGTTGGATGCAGTAAAACCAAAGAGAGGCTGCTGCTAATGAGGGGGAGGGGCGGCCATGGGGTCGGGGTAAGGTTTAGGTTTGAAAAATGAATTTTAAGTCATACTTAAAGGTATAAATGGGCCCTTGATTAAAAATCAAGGGAATTAAAATGCTTTTAGGACCATTATACAATAAAATAAAACCTTGAAACCCAAAAACACTCCCGAAAAATATTTTGTTTTGGTACGTTTTTGAAAATATTGCCCGAACCCTCAAAAAGTCCACCAAATCGTTAAAATTTGTGTACCGGTTAAAAATATAACTCGGCGAGTAAAAATCCCCAACCAAGGCCCATTTTCAAAAGATCATACTTAAATACACCATATATTAAATAATTAAAAATAATTATTTAATAAAAACATTTTTCCTTAATTGTCCCCGATCTTCGTTCCTCGTTCGAGCATGAAAACTGCTAAAACCCTTTATGCATGAAACTATAATGAACCAAGAAATAAAACACATATTCATACGATAAACATGCGTTTAATGCATTAAAACAATTTGATAAAATACATAAGAAATTCGATAACTTGCATGCATGTGGTTCACATGGACCTTCAAATTTTCGGGACGTTACAATCTATCCCCTTAAATTGAATTTCTTCTCCGAAATTTGCTTATCCTCGATAAACAAAAAAGTTTAGACTCTTAATTCTAGTATCCCAATAATCCACTCTTTTACTGCGCTAATCTGATAAAATAAGTGTTATGTTGTCCTTATGTCTCCTCAATCCTAATTAAATTGACTATCAAAATCCTCGATTGCGAATATCAACTTAGAACGACTTATGACGCCTTAGTTCCATTATACTATGACCTTGATTTTGACCTTTCTCGCAATTCCTCAAACCAGAATTTGATGTCCAAACTTATCACACTTTTTCTACACATTACCCATAATGTTCATCGACCTATTACATTATCATTTATGCAGTTCGACTTAAGAAACCTTAGCACCAAAATTTACTGATCGACTTCTATCCCCGGTGATACACTTAAAAATTAATCCTTATCTCAACCCCATAATAATATTAGCCTAAGATCCTTAAATCGAATCTTTATCTTACGGCACCAAACTTTAGTAACTTAAATATTTACAAGTATATCCCAAATATTAAATTGTTGCAAATCTTAAAACTAGAGTAACGTTAATTCATAAAATCCAAATATACAATATCGATCTTCTACCTATATAATAAAGCCATTCTAAGCCTCAATTACATGCTAAAACTATTTCCTTCCCAATTACAATATAGTTGAGGCCTAAGACCTTTGAACCTTCCTCATTGCAACAAATGTCGCATTCTTACGTATCATTAATGCTTAATTAATACTAGCGTATAAAACTTAATAATTTCTCCTCTGATAATGATGGACTGACTCTAATAAATCAACTTCACTTATAACACCCTTTTGTTTTTATTTCACCCGAAATTTTCGTATGAACACGTATTTCATAAACTTGAAATTCAAGCTTACACAACCTAAGTAGTCTTAGATAACCTAATTCCATCAATCATATCCACTTACTCCTAAGTTTTTTAATGACCTTCTAAAATTCCTCAAGACAAGGTACTTACTTATTACTTGCTTCTATCAAATAACCTAACCCTTTGTCATTCCCAATTTTCTAGAAAAATTTAACCCTAGCAAAGGTATAATTTCAACTCTTAAGATCATGATTAAAACTTATGCTACAACAAATATTAAGTTCCCAAAAATAAGTTAACTTAATGTCTAATCTTATAACATAACTAATTGATTATATTTTCCTTAAATTGTTATCACTCTAAATTCTTAATTTGCCACAACATTATTCCATTAATGCTTAGATTTTCAAGCTCAATATAGATTCATCCTACAATGCCCTCGATTAACATTCCTCATAACATTATAACCTAGATATTTTAATGTTCTAAATAGCTATTTAAGCCTAAATTATCAAAAATTCACATCATTTAGACTATACAATTCTCACTTATTGCTAAATTAGTCTCCAAATTTCTTAACAATTGCAAAGTAAACTCCTAATTTCCTCGAAAATTATTCAATTGGTCTTAAATTTCGAAAATTTCACAATTAACTTATAAGTTCTTGGCATTTCTAATTCCACTCTATAGGTTTCCCCTAACATAAAGTACAATAATTTTAAGCCTATTAAATCCAAAATCAATTATCATAATCAATCTTACCTTTCCATCAAAACCTATAATCCCAAATACATTTTATACTTCTAAAAACCGTCGTAGTCTTTGAATCATTATTCATTATATGTAATTCTCAAAAAAATTAACTCAACTAGTAACCATAAATCATCAGTATTTTTTTAGAAAATCTACATGTCCCAAAAGTATTCATAAACTTCATGACTAACTTATGACCCAAAAAGAAGAACATCAGTACTAGTACCCAAAAATAAATTTAGTCAAATCATTTTCAATTTTTCTAACGTCCATTAGCCAAATTCTTAATCATGTCAAATTCCACCACAAAGCCAGCATGCATGAAAATCATAAAATTTCTTATTCCATGTCGCAACATGCAAATAGACAGCTAAACATGTACTGTAAAACGTATACCATGTAAACATGCATGTGATAGCATTAAAACATTTAAAACACTTAAACATGCAAACCTACAGACTTGAGGCTTGAAGACTGAGCTGCAGAATAACATAGAGGCTCTACGTACAAGTGTTGCACTTTGACTCGTTTACCAACTCCATGAGGATCATCAGGTGGAAGTATTGAGTGTAATTTCAACATATGTAGGAGCTGATGCATTGTAGTCGGGGATTCACTATTTTCCTATTGGTGTTAATATCATATGCAGTCTGATGACTTAATAGTGCAAGGAATATCTGGCCAGATTATGAGTTGTGTGTTAAGAAAAGTGTTTTCTTAGTTGTACACACGATGTCACTATGATTACTGAAAGATACATCACATCATTATTGAATTCATATGCAACTCTCGATATACCAATAGTTTCAGATTTGGTCGTAATATATGTGTTAAAAGAACCTTGTTGTACGTTAACCATAACCTACTAGTTCTCGTAGAAACTATCAGTGATACCTAGAGAATCATGGGATGCTACTACTCGATGCTCTTACCATGATTCGACAGGTGTAATCGGAACTGAAATCTAAATTTATTGTGATCAAATGGTTGATGTGCATAATGGGTAATAAGGGTAAGCCCATATAAGAGATAAATTTTTATCTCTAATAGCAGGAGTTGAGCCCATTGCTAACTGTATCCATAATCTATTGAGGATTACACAGGCATTGATTTATGAGTTTCTATTGAGATAGTCAAATTCAAGAATTTGAATTTTGTGATTTACTATCGTGAAGATCAAACAAATGACTTATAAATTTATTCGATTGTATTCCATATTTGGAATTTGCGAGAGTTAATATGATTATTAAATATGTGAGGAGAGTGCAACTGCCTATAGGAGCTCTGAAACATGCAGCTGCCAAACATATATCAGTGGAAATTTTTAACTTCAAAATTTTCATTTTGTATCATAATAATGAGTTTTGTACCCTCATATTGATGATGTCTAATCATCGATTTAAGCCACAATTATATATTATTTGATTAATGATTTGTATAATCCTAATACAACTCCAACTAGTAGGAGTCCTAGTTAGACAAGAACCATTGTAGAGGTTTGATAAAGTGGAAACTACTAGTGGCAATTTCGCCAAGCAACAGTTCAAGAGAAATTTTCAACAAAATAAAAAATTCCAAGTAAAGTCCTGGTAATTCTAATTTGAACCATGAAAATTTTAAAAATAACAATGCAAGTCATATTTATATGCTAGACATTTTCTCTATCATCTAAACCATAATTTTGGCCATCTTGATTATTTATTAGATAAATTTTCTGTCACCACCTTACAGACGACCGCCACTCACCATCGCACACCACTGTGGTTCCGTCGGACCACCTCCGCCTTCTGACCATTCGTTTCAATGCATAATTTGTTGTAGTTTTCTAGTGAAAATTAGAAAGAAGAAATACAGGGATCAATTATGGACTTAATTCAGATATTGAAGAAAGATGTTAGATCCATTAGATCTTTAGTAGATATTAATAAGACGAGATATCTCTGCTTAAAATCTGGAATAGTTAGAATCAAGTGTTAATCGTAAATGGTAAACTTTCAATAAATGCTCTAAGAACGGATTTAAAATCTTGCGACACCTAGGTCATATTTTGAACGTCAAAACCAAAATTTTTAAACTTTTGCTGTATCTTGAGTGCGAAAAAATGATAAGTCAACATTGGTATCAGAGTCTAAGTTCTCAATCATATTATTCATTATTACTTATTGTCTAAATTGTGTTGAGTTGATTCTTTTATAACCACTGACTTTTCCAAAAAATTACGGCCCCTGAAAACTTGCTTTTAAAAAAATCTTTTTATTATTTATTTGCAGCGCTGCCCGAAATAGTTTCGAGCTGCGCACCCGTGCAGCAACTGCCCGTGTGCAGCTGCTGCGCAATTGGGCACTAGAAACTACCTAGTAAATATTTTAACAAAAAATTATTTTAACTACCGAATAAATATTTTAACAGAAGGCAATTGCCAGCACTGCCGAGCGCAAGAAGTGTATTGCCTGCACAGAATTTAAATAAAAAATAAGGGTCTCGGGCAAGGCAGAACACAATTCTTCCCTAGATAGGGACATAGGGTAGCCCATGGCTGCTGCCTAAAACGTTTGGGTAGCAGGCAGGGCATGGACAAGGTGCCCGACATGATCTTGGGCAGGCTTGGCCCATGGACCTATTTTTGAGTCTCGGGCAATTTCACAATTTTATAAAATTATGAGTTAAATTGATATTTTGTGAAAATTTTACAAATTAACATTTGAAATTAATTATTTTTAAAATTATAGATTTTTCTTAGAAAATAAATAATGATAATGTTATTTTGATTACTTATGGTAAAAATATATTTTTATAAAGAATTAATTATTACTAAATTAACTAGAAAATTGAATAAAGTTTTTATTTGATTTATTTTTAATTATGACAGTTAGTAACAAAATTGCAAGATGCATGATTATAGATAATATATGATATTATGTTATTGTATAATATAAGATATTATAAGGTATAAAGATGATCGATAGTCATGATCAATGTGATAGGTGTATGTTATAAAATTTTACTTTGTTGATTTTAATTTATTTGATAATTATTAAAGTGTCTCTCATTTATGGATCTTCTCGTTAGGATGGTCCAGGCTCATGCCCATGCACCGTCGCTCATAGAATATCCCATTCCTGGAAAGTGGTTTCTTTCGTCTTCACCATTACTTGAACCCAGGACCTCCAGGCATAAGTACCTAGATTCTTAAGGTACCAACACTTTAAGAATCTAGGTACTTATGCCTGGAGGTCCTGGGTTCAAGTGTTGGGGAAGACGAAAGAAACCACTTTCCAGGAGTGGGATATTCTATGAGCGACAGTCCATGCTGGACCATCCTAACGACCCATGATCAGTAGTGGTGCATGAGTATGGACCGAGGCCCATGTTAGCTCAACTGGTACCAACACTTTAAGAATCTAGGTACTTATGCCTGGAGGTCCTGGGTTCAAGTGTTGGGAAAGACGAAAGAAACCACTTTCCAGGAGTGGGATATTCTATGAGCGACGGTCCATGCTGGACCATCCTAACGACCCATGATCAGTAGTGGTGCATGGGTATGGACCGAGGCCCATGTTGGTTCAGCCTAATGGCCCATGATCGTTACACAAGTCATCAAATTTCTTATGTATTTTAATTAAGTTATTTTTAATGCATGATTATTGCATAGATATGTGTTTTGTTTCACGGTTTATTAAGGTTTCATGTATTAGGGCTTTTAGTAGTATTCACTCTCGAACGAACAATGGAGACTAGGGATAATTAAGGAAAAATATTTTTATTAAATAATTATTTTTGATTATTTAATTTAAGGTATAATTATAGATGATTTTCTAAAATGGGCCCAGGTAGAGCATTTTTACTCGTCGAGTCATATTTTAAACTGGTACGCAGATTTTAGCAAGTCGGAGGACTTTTCGAGGGTTCGGACAATATTTTCAAAAACGTACATAAACAAAATATTTCACAGGAGTGCTTTTGGGCTTGATGTGACAATTTTATTGCATAATGGGCCCAAAATCCTTTTTAATCTTGCTATTTTTTATTAAGAGCTTATTAGCACTAATTAGTATACTTAAACCCCATCCAAACCCTAAACTCCCCACCCTAGCATTCGGCCGCCCCCATACTTTTCCAGCAGCAAGTTTCGAATTTCAGTAGCTCTCCCCCTTAGGTTTTCTCAAGCTTTTACAAAGAACTTCTTCCCCGCCTCTCTGGTGCACGTTCTACGCGAGTATCTCCAAGTTTTTGAGCGCAATTACGCAAATGCACACCTATATCCCGTTTTTCTCTTCATTCACATGAATATATGTTGGTTTTTATATTTTTATATGAGAAATCTTAAATGAATCATGTTGTGTACGTTTTATACGATTTTTGACATGAAATATGAATTTTCTTTGTATAAAACTCACATTCTTGTTGTGCTTTTGTAAGGGGCTGCTGATTTACATTTTTTAAGGGTTGTACATGTTGAGATCAAAGAAGTCTAGGTTCTGGATTTGGGTTTGGATCGAGCCATGAGGAGCCGATCGGGTCTAGGGATATGTTGATGCATGGGCTAGATTGGGCTACGGGAAGAGGGCCGGCTGTAGAGGAGTCGAACCAAGCTACGGTGCAGACCCTAAGGGGTGTGAGACATGGTCCAGTATTTCTCAACCACATCTGGTCACGATCTAGGAGGCGATCGAGACGCAAGAGTCGAGTAGGGTAGGACTTTGGCTTGTTTTCGGGTGATTCACGTGGGGTTGAATTCATGGACAGTAGGCATGAGTAGGGCTGGTCTAGGAGGGAGTCCACAGCCTGACCTTGGTCCTAGGTAATGTTGGTTCAAGGCTGGTTCGAGTTGGTTAGGACTAGGGTCGAAAGTTGAGGGTTAAGTGCATTAGGGTTGTAGGTTGCAAGGTGCAGAAATTTCCAGCAAGTTGCATCCGTACTTAGGGGGATCAAGATAGTGGGAATTGTGTCGTTTAGGGGCTGGTAGTGTGTTAATAAGTTGTGGTTAAAATTTGGGAAAGTTTGGTTAAGTTTCAAGTTGATTCGGATTACCTGGTCTAATTTTTAAAAAGAATCATAAACGTTATGAAACGGGCTCGAGGTTATGTCTAGGGAATGATAATATTTATGTTTTGAGGTGTTTTAATAAGTTCGGGTGGCTTCGGGTCGAAATTTTGAGGTAAAAGGGTAAAACGGTTTGGTATTTAGTAAATCCACCTGAGGGGATTGTTCTCATAAGATTCAAAGATATTTACAAAAAGAAGCTTAGGACATATGGGAAGGTATTTTCCTTCAAAGCTAGACTAGTAGAAAAAAGATATACTCAAAGATAAGGAATTGACTATGAGAAAACTTTTTCTCAAGTTGCAATGTTCAAGTCCATTAGGAATCTGCTAGCCATAGTAGCATTATATGACTATGAAATATGGCACATGGATGTGAAGAAATCATTTCTTAATGGTACTATCAAGGAAGATATTTACATGTATCAACCTGAAATATTCATATCAGTAATAGGTGAGAAAACTTCATAGATCAATTTATGGTCTCAACAGACATCGAGACGTTGGAACCTCAGATTTGGTAACACCATCAAAGATTTTGATTTTGTTAAGTATAATGAGAAACCATGTATACAAGAAAGTTAGTGGAGTGCAATGATATTCTTAATACTTATATGTTGATTATACACTACTTATTGAGAATTTGTAGGATTATTGCAATTAACTTAAATATGGCTACCTAGTAAATTCTCCATGAAAAACATGAGTGAAGCATCTTATGTATTAAAAATACATATATATATGGATAGATCAAAGAAGAAGTTAGGGCTCACCTAAGCCACTTATATTAATATCATATTAAAGAGATTCTCTATAGAGGAATCCAAGAGAGAATTTCTATCAATGTGTCATGGTGTGACTCTATCCAAGTCTATATGCTCTATGATTGATGAAGAGATAGAAATCATGACACGCATTCCTTATGCATCTATCATTGATAGTATTATGTATGATATGATTCCTAGTCGATCTGATATACACTTTTCACTAAGTGTTGCAAGCAGATATCTGTCCATTTCATTGGAAAAGCGTGAAGGATATTCTAAAGTATTTGAGAAAGAATAAGAATTTGTTCATGGTCTACATGGTTGGAGAATTAAAATTGGAATACTTCACTGATTCAGGTTTCCAATCAGATGTGGATTATTCGAAATCAACATCTGGATTTGTATTCAAGTTCAATGATTGTGTTGTCTCTTGGAAGAATTTCGAGCAAGACACCACATCATATTCAACTACTAAGGCAAAATTCATAGTTGCATTGGCTATAGTAAAATAGGCAGTTTTGATGAGGAATTTGGTCCAACAGTTGAAATTCATTCCAAATGGAGTTGATCCAGTTCGGTGTAATGTGACAACACCAATGTTGCGCATTCAAAGGAGCCAAGGTCTCATTACCGATCCAAACATATATTGAGTAAGTTCAACATCATTCTCGAGATTGTGGGAAGATGAGACATATCGGTAGAGAGAGACTCTTCTGCGGATAACGTTGTTGATCCACTTACGAAACCCCTGTTGGGACTATTTTTTAAAACATTTTGTGAAGCAATGAATTTAATATTTATTTGTAGTTGGCTATAGGTAAGTGGAAGATTGTTAGAGTAGGTGTCAAGCAAGCCAATTTGTGATTTGCGCTTTACCGACTCTTTCATAAACAATAATATTTTATCGTAATAATATTTTATGTTTTAAAAAAATATAACATGTACTTTATATGTATACTCATGCAAGATGTATAGATAAAGAACTTCAATATACTATGATACCCTGATGTTGTACATGTCATGTCGATCATGAAACATATTTTAGTCATGGTATATTCTAAACTCGTTCCTAATCGATTCAGCCACCTAAAATAAAAATAAAGATCTTTTGAGCTCGAGACCAGCATATATGATGTTAAACGCTACGTTTCATTGGTATGGACATGAAGATGTTCAATTGTGCAGATGAATGATCGTATAATGAATCAGTGAACAATCTCCATTGTAATTTTCAAGTGGCTGTCACTTACCAAGTGAACTAGTCTGTGGTTATGGTTGCACACTGTTAGTTTTTTGACTCGGGACAACATAGATGCTCCACATACTAGTGCTGTACTTTGACTCATTCACCGACTCTGTGAGGGTCACCGGATGGTGATACTAGATATTGTTTTACATATGTAGGATCTGATATTGTAGAGCCCAAAATAAATACAAGTAAAACCCATGTATTTATTTAATTGTTAAATTATTTATTTAAAATTTAAAATGATTTTTAGCGGTACATGATTTATAAATTTGCATTAATTTAAATTATTTATGTTTATGTGATGCACGTTAAAATATTTTCTTGAGTTTCATGTTTCAAGTAATTAACGATGCGGGATCGAGGAAAAAAGATCAGCGACGATTTTGGAAATTTTAAAATGTGGTATTTTATTTTAGTCAAAAAATGGTATTTTAAATGATTTATTATGTTTAACATTTTAATAGCCTAATTTAATTATTAGGTGATTTTTAGAATTTTTAAACTTTTAAAGTTGAACACTTGTGTGTTTTATTTTAAATTTTTGTGATGCTAGTATTTTAGTGAGGTTTTAGTATTTTAAGTAGTGGGTTTATTTGTTATTAACATTTTTAATTACTAATTAAGCAATTTCCCCCCTAATTATATTATAACACACGCACACACCCATATACACACACACACACGATTCACCCACACACACACACACTTCCATTTCAATTTTTGAGAGCAAAATACTTAGATTCTTCAATTTTCCAGCAATTCTCGTCCAATTTTCTTCAAGAAAATCGTGCCACGTTCGTTCAGGATCAACCCTCACACCTTCCCCGCTTCGGTATCATTGTTTCAGAATTTTTAAAGATCAAAGGTATGTATATTCTATTGTTTCTGCATCGATCTCGTTATATTATGTGTTGTGATGTTTATTATGCGTGAAAATCCATGTATGTTTTGAAAAGTTTTCGCAAAAACATTTGAAATGATTTTTGGATAAAAAATTTTGATCTAAAAACGTGTCTTCTGTCATTTCAATTTTTGTTTAAAATCGATTGATTTTGTGGAAAAGATTTCAACAAATAAAACGCAGTAATTTTTTATACCATCAATTTGACAGTAAATTCGTAATTTTTGGACATGAAACGAGTGAGTTATGATCGTTTTTGTGGGACTGCTCAAGATGTGATTTTCTGAAAATGTGTTCTTGACGTGTTCTTGAAGTTTATTTGTTGCAGGCTTTGTTGAAAACGTTGGGTGATCATTGCTGCAATTAGGTATATTGTGTATGAGGTTGTGATGATTTTTGGTGCTTCGTTTTGTGTCGATAGGCACTTGGTTGCATTAGAAGTCGTAGGAAATATTTTGGTGTCTAAATGTTATGTTTATGAGTTGTGTTGCATTGCAGGTCGTGTTGCATTGTTCCGGGGCGTTTATGTGAGTTGAATAATTTCCATAGTGTCCTAGGATGATTCTTGAAGTGTTGGTTCGAGTCGATTGGGTATGGCATAGTGTTAGCATCAAATTTTGTTCTTTGGGGTCGAGTTTGCGTAGAGTTAGCGCCGCAGCGTTCATCAGGGAGCGCCGCAGCACCCGTTCTGTGCAAATCTAGCGCCTTGGCGCTGCCCTTGTGGCGCCGCAGCGCTAGGCCTGCAGCCTGGCTAACGCCGCGGCGCTAGAAAGTGCCGCAGTGCAGCGCTGTTCGGCGCCTAGGCGCTTGTCCATGACTTTTTAAATCACTATTTTAAGCCCATGTCTTCCATTTTCAAGGAAATGTTCACACTTCATATAGTACAATGATTAAACGAGGTCAAGTCCTGAGTGATTTAGAACGTCATAAGTAAACTCTCATTTCGGGTGACGAGCATGACTATTATATTTAAGTTATGAAAATTAAGTACATGAAAATTGTGTTAGTATGTGCAGAAGTGGCCCCAAGCGAGACCCAATGAATCCATCAAAGCAAAGTAAGTATGTTCGACATGAAAAAGAAAATATTTTATGTTTTTGAGGTATGCTAAATGTTTTGTGACCAATTGAACGGGTTTGGAAGTCGGTGAACATGGCCGAGGACCTCTCCACCCCGGTAAAGCATGACCAGGTTTAGATCAGGATTGAAAAGTTGTAAAGCTTGACCAGGGACCAATCCAGTAAAGCATGACCGGGGATCTCATGTATGTGGTAGTGGATTTTCCCTGCCAGCCCAGTATTGTCGTTTATTCTGATCAGGCACATTTATGTATGGGTTACTTGCTTTGAAACATATCTCTACGCAAAATGATGAAGTTTGTACATGTTCAAGTATGTATGATATGCATGCATGTTTATGAAATGTTTTATGATGATGACACGTCTAAGTTTATGTTATTATGTTCAAGTTTAAGTATGTACATTCTACTTTAAAGATGCATGCGGTTTTATTATATATTACTTTTTAATTCAAGTTTATACGTGTTGAGTCTTTAGACACACTAGACTTGATCGATGCCCGTGAGGACGAGTATGAGGAGTCGAGGGGTGGGGACCAATGAGCCGTCTTGGACTGAGCAGGAGGCTAAACCCGATGACTTCCCATGTTTTAAGAGTTTATGAATGTTGATTCAAACACTTTGATTTTCTACGAGATTGGTTGTGATGGTTACATGTTTAAATTTTTGCAAACTTCAATTGTAATTGTCTTTATTACAAATATTTTTAGAAAGATTATTATTTATTTAAGGAAATTTTTATTTTTCCGCAAATTTCAAATAGTTTAAAATTAGGTACGTTACAATTGGTATCGGAGCGGTGTTCTTGTAAAGGTTTATGCCTACTACTAGTTGCGAGAAGCTCATGAAGTCACACCTCAAGTCTGTAAGTTTTATTGTTTTACATTCGTTCATGTAGTAAGCTTCGAGTCATGATTTCAGCATGTGCATGCTTTAAGTTCGAATTACGTGCATCTTACGATATTGATATTATGTTCATGCTTTTTGGGTTTACGTGTTGGTTAAATTTTGGAACAGTATGTCTCCTAGACGTATGGTTGCCCGTGGTGCAAGGGATGATGATAGAGAGCCTCAGGATTGGGAGAGGGCCACTCTTCCTCGTCCACCCCCAGAAATGCAGGTTCAGATGCTTGCAGGGATGACTCAGTTCTTCGCACAGTTTTCGAGGAACCATACTGCAGTAGAAACAAAGGCGAGACCCAGAACAAAGGCAGTCTATGAGAGGTTTAGGAGAATGAATCCAAAGGAGTTCTCGGGGACTACTGACCCGATGATAGCTGAAGGATGGACTAAGTCAATTGAGGTTATTTTTTCCTTCATGGATCTGCAGGATGCAGACAGGGTCAGATGTGCCACTTTTCTACTAACAGGAGATGCCAAATTGTGGTGGAAAAGCGTATCCGTGTCAGTGAACCTGCAAACACTGCCTTGGGATGGTATTAAGGAGGTCTTCTACGCCAAGTACTTCACTGAGGAAGTACGATCCAGACTGACCAGGGAGTTCATGACGCTGTGACAGAGAGACAATAACGTTGATGATTTTGTCAGGAAGTTTGAGAGGGGGTGTCACTTTGTGCCCCTAATTGCAAATGATGCCCGAGAGAAGCTGAGGAAATTTATGGATGGTTTGCGTCCGATCTTGCGCCGTGATGTGAGAGTTGCTGGTCCTACTACTTATGTTGTGGTTGTGTCTAAAGCCTTGACGGCAGAGCAGGACCAAAGAGACAGAGAGATTGATAGACAGGGCAAGAGGCCCTACCAGGCACCTCAGCAGCAGCAACAGCAGGGACCCCAGTTTAAGAGGCCTTTCCAAGGACAGCAGGAGAAGAGGCCATTTAAGGGCCCGCCGAAAGGAAGGGGATTTTTCCTCAGCATAAGGCTCCTCAGAGGTCGGGTGAGCACCCGGTGTGCTCGAAGTGCCACCGCCAGCATCCCGGACAATGTTTATGGGGATCGGGCAAATGCTTTAAATGCGGAGCCAGCGATCATATGCTGAAGGACTCCCACAGTAGAGGCAGACGACTCAGGGGAGAGTGTTCGCCATGCAGGCAGAGGAGGAGAACCAAGACACGACCCTGTTGACCGGTAACTTATTTAATTCAGCACCGTATTATCTTTGCTATGCATGTTTCAAATTTTATTTGGGATTATTAGTGTGCTAGATAGTATTTTTGGTGATTTTGTGTAGAGATTTTTACTATGCATGAGGTTAAGATTAGAATTTTGGGGTATCAGTTTCGTGTGTTGTGCTAACCTCTCTCAGAAATATTTTCATAAAGAGGGTAGCCACGAAGGCCTTGATAGATTCCGGGGCCACACATTCTTTTATTTCGGAGACATTCGCTAATCATCTGGACGTCAAGTCTATCGGACTCGACGTGAGCTTTTTAGTGATAGTCCCATCAAGGGAAGAATTATCAGCTACTAGCATGGTCAGATACATTGATCTTGAACTACAGGGCCGCCTAGTGTATGCCGATCTGATTGTGTTGTCGATGCCAGAATTTGATATCATCTTGGGAATGGACTAGCTGACGAAGAACAAAGTTCTTATTTGCTTTCAGAAAAGGTCAGTGTTGATAAGACCGTTGGGCATGGAGCAGTTTCTCATTGAGCTAGATAGATTGAGGAGTTTCCCTCGCATGATATCTAGCATGCAAGCACATAGACTTATTCATAAGGGTTGTCAGGCTTTCTTTGCCAGCATTGTTTCAGCGCCTGACGCACCCACTCTGTCGATATCTGATATACCGATTGTCAGAGATTTTTCTGACGTCTTCCCAAACGATGTCACAGGCCTTCCACCATAGAGAGAGGTGGAGTTCGCCATTGATCTTATGCCAGGAACCGTGCCAATCTCTAAGGCACCGTACCGTTTAGCTCCAGCTGAGATGTTTGAACTCAAGCATCAGATTCAGGATCTCCTAGAAAAGGAATTCATCCGCCCTAGATTCTCACCATGGGACGCACGAGTGCTCTTTGTAAATAAGAAATATAGGAGCATGAGGTTGTGTATCGATTACCGAGAACTGAACAAGGTAACCATCAAGAATAAATATCCACTTCCAAGGATCGAGGACTTGTTTGATCAGTTGCAGGGAGCTACAGTGTTCTCTAATATAGATCTTCGGTCAGGGTATCATCAGCTAAAAGTAAAAAATATAGATGTTCATAAGACAGCCTTCAAAACCAGATATGGGCATTATGAGTTCTTGTTGATGCCGTTTTGACTGACAAACGCTCCAGAAATTTTCATGGACCTCATGAATCGAATATTTCAGCCCTACCTAGATCTGTTCGTCATAGTGTTCATTGACGACATTCTTATCTACTCGAAGAGACATGAGGACCACAGTCAGCATTTGGGTACATTTTAGCAGGTCTTGCAGAGTCGCAAGTTGTTTGCAAAATTTAGTAAGTATGAATTCTGGTTGGAGAAAGTAGCGTTTTTGGGTATATAATTTCTAGTAGTGGCATAGAGGTGGATCCAGCTAAGGTAGCAGCAGTTAAGGAATGGGTTGAGCCGAAGAATGTTTCAGAGATCCGCAGTTTCCTAGGCTTAGCATGCTACTACAGGAAATTTATTCAGGTATTTTCTTTGATTGCAGTGCCACTCACTTCATTGTCTAAGAAGAATGCTAAATTCATATGGAGTCGAGAATGTCAGAAGAGTTTCGATACTTTGTAGCAAGGTCTTGTTTCAGCGCCAGTGTTAGCCATTCTAGCAGGGCAAGGTAATTTCGTGTTGTACACCGATGTTTCTAAGCTCGGGTTAGGCGCTGTATTGATGCAGCATGGTTGAGTTATAGCTTATGCTTCCTGACAGTTTAAAGTACATGAGAAGAACTACCCGACTAATGATCTTGAGTTAGCTGCCGTTTTCTTTGCATTGAAGATATGGAGACATTATTTGTACGGCGAGAAATGCCAGATATTTACTAATCACAAGACTCTCAAGTATTTCTTCACGCAGAAATAGCTGAATATGAGACAAAGACGGTGGTTGGAGTTAGTAAAAAAGACTACGATTGTGAAATTAGCTACCATCCAGGGAAAGCTAATGTCGTGGAAGATGCTTTGAGCAGAAAAGTTGCAGTCATAGCACAGATGTCAGTGCAAAGATCTCTTCAGTAAGAAATTCAGAGATTTGGTTTAGAGGTTTATCCTAAGGGCAGGGCTCCTAAGCTGTATATGCAAAGATCTCTTCAGTAAGAAATTCAGAGATTTGGTTCAAATATGAGGAATCGCTACCCGGAACTGTTTGGTAAAACTTAATTTCGAGGAAAAAATTTATCTAAGTGGGGAAGGAATTGTAGAGCCCAAAATCAGTACACGTAAAACCCATGCATTTATTTATTTGTAAAATTATTTATTTAAAATTTAAAATGATTTTTAGCTTTACATGATTTATAAATTTGCATTAATTTAAATTATTTATGTTTATGTGATGCACGTTAATTTTTTTCTTGAGTTTCATGTTCAAGGCGATTATTCGATGCAGGATCGATAAAAAGAGACCCGCGATGATTTTGGATTTTAAATGTGGTATTTTATTTTAAGTCATGAAAATGGCATTTTAAATGATTTATTAGGTTTTATAATTTTAATAGCCTAATTTAATTATTAGGTGATTTTTAGGATTTTTAAACTTTTAAAGTTGAACACTTGTGTGTTTTATTTTAAATTTTGTGATGCTAGTATTTTAGTGGGTTTATTTGTTATTAACATTTTAATTACTAATTAAGCAATTTTCCCCCTAATTATATTATAACACACGCACACACCCATATACACACACATACACACGATTCACCCACACACACACGCACACACACTTCCATTTCAATTTTCGCTCCAAGAACCAAAAACTTAGGGTTCTTGGTGTTATAGTTTTAGCAATTCCTACGACTTCTAATTATAACACACGCACACACCCATATTCCAGCAATTATCGTCCACTTTTCTTCAAGAAAATCGTGCCACGTTCGATCCGGATCAACCCTCGCACCTTCCCCGCTTCGGTATCATTGTTTCAGAATTTTTAAAGATCAAAGGCATGTATATTCTATTGTTTCTGCATCGATCTTGTTATATTATGTGTTGTGATGTTTATTGTGCGTGAAAATCCATGTATGTCGTGAAAAGTTTGAGCAAAAACATTTGAAGTGATTTTTGGATAAAAAAAATTGGATCTAAAAATGTGTCAGCTGTCATTTCGATTTCTTTGAAAAATAGGTTGATTTTCTGGAAACGTTTTCCACATATAAAATGTAGTACTTTTTGATACCTTCGATTTGACAATAAATTCGTAATTTTTGGACAAGAAACAAGTGAGTTATGACGTTTTCGAGGGACTGATAAAACTGTGATTTTCTGAAAATGTGTTCTTGACGTGCTCTTGAAGTTTATTTGTTGCAGGCTTTGTTGGGGAACGTTGGGTGATCACTGCTGCGATTAGGTATATTGTGCATGAGGTTGGGATGATTTCTGGTGCCATTTCGCGTCGATAGGCACTTGGTTGAATTAGAAGTCGTAGGAAACGTTTTGGTGTCTAAATGTTGTGTTCATGAGTTGTGTTTCATTGCAGGTTGTGTTTCTTTGTTTCGGGGTGTTTGTGTGGGTTGAATCATTGTCATAGTGTCCTCCTAGGATGAGTCTTGAAGTGTTGGTTTGAGTCGATTGGGTGTGGCATAGTGTTTGCATCAAATTTTGTTCTTTGAGGTCGAGTTTGTGCGGAGTTAGCGCTGCAGCGCTAAACAGGGAGCGCCACGGTGCCCGTTCTGCGCAAGTCTAGCGCCGCGGTGCTACCCTTGTGGCGCCGCAGTGCTAGGCCTGCGGTCTGCCTAATGCCTAGGCGCTTGTCCTTGATTTTTTAAATCACTATTTTAGGCTCATGTCTTCCATTTTCGGGAAAATGTTAAGACTTCATATAGAGATTGTTTTGGGGGTTCGATGTTAAGGTTTAGTACGATGATTAAACGAGGTCAAGTCCCGAGTGATTTAGAACGTCATAAGTAAATTCTCATTTCGGTTGAAAAGCATGACTATTACGTTTAAGTTATGAAAATTAATTCCATGAAAATTGTGTTAGTATGTGCAGCAGTGGCCCCAAGCGAGACCCAATGATCAACGCCATGTAAGTATGTTCTACGTGCATAAAAAAATATTTTATTTTTTTGAGGTATGCTAAATGTTTTGTGACCAATTGAACGAGTTTGGAAGTCAGTGAACTTGACCAAGGACCTCTCCACCCCGGTAAAGAATGACCGGGTTTAGATCAGTATTGGAAAGCGGTAAAACATGACCAGTGACCAATCTACCCGGTAAAGCATGAACGAGGATCTCATGTATGTGGTAGTGGATTTTCCCTGCCAGCTCAGTATTGTGGTTTAGTCTTATCAGGCACATTTATGTATGAGTCACTTCCTTTGAAACATTTCTCTACGCAAAATGATGAACTTTATGCATGTTCAAGTATGTATGATGCAAGCATGTTTATAAAAAGTTTTATGATGATGGCACGTCTAAGTTTATGTTATTATGTTCAAGTTTAAGTATCTACGTTCTAGTTTAAAGATGCATGTGATTTTATTATGTATTACTTGTTACTTTCAGTTTATACATGTTGAGTCTTTAGACTCACTAGACATGATCGATGCAGGTGAGGACGAGTATGAGGAGACGAGGGGTGGGGACCAATGAGCTGTCTTGGACTGCGCATGAGGCTAAACCCGAGGACCGCCCATGTTTTAAGAGTTTATGAATGTTGATTCAAACACTTTGATTTTCTACGAGATTGGTTGCGATGGTTACACGTTTAATTTTTTGCAAACTTCGATTGTAATTGTCTTTATTACAAATATTTTTAGACGAGCAATATTTATAACGAAATTTGAAAGATTATTATTTATTTAAGAAAATTTTTATTTTTCCGCAAATTTCAAATAGTTTAAAACTACGTTACGTTACAGATGCATTGTAGTTGGAAATTCAACGCTCGCTTATGGGTGTAGATATCCTATGTAATCTGATGAGTTAATAGTGCAATGAATCTTTGGTCAGATTATGAGTTCTACTTCAAGTAAAAGTGTTTTCTTAGTTGCACATACAATGTCACTATGATTACTTATAGATATATCACATCGTTATTAAATTCATATGCAAATCTTGATATATCAATGATTGCAGATTCAATCGGGATAGGTCTTTGATGAAACTTAAAATTAATAATTTATTATATGTTAAAACCTGTATTTCAAAATTTAAGTTTCATTAAAATTATAAAATTATGTTATTTTAGTATTGTTTGTTTATATTTAATTGTCTTACTAAATATGTTTTATTTTCAAGTTTTCTACGTGTTGGTAGAATAATGATAACTCAAGCTAGAAAATTCAAATGAAGGTGACTCAAACATGTTCGGAATCCTTGAGAAATTATCTACAACTTTACAGAAGACATGATTGCCTAAAAAGATCCTTAAGATGATCAAATTGTGCAAATATCAAAAGGAGGACAAATTTACTTTTACTATGACCAGCATATAGTAAAAATATCATAACTATTTCAATATTTAACCAAATGAGGTGAACCAAGTGGCCAAATTCATCTACAGACAATTCCCCACATGTTTGCCATTTTGAGCAGAGTCAAATTCGGTGATTAAAGTCATGGAACAAAGCATTGAAAGAAGGGACATGGAATTGAACTTGGAGGAGACAAAGAATACTATTGCAACTACATGGCATTAATAAAAATTTTGACCCTTTCTCTCATTTGGCCTATAAATAGAGGCCTTGTAGTAGCTTGAGAATCATTCTATCTCATTGTAAAATATAGTGTGAGTGTGTATCAAAGTTCTAAGTTTCAATATATTTTCTTTCATATTCTCAACTATGAGTGATATTTTAGTGTTGATCAAAAGTAATCTTATGGAAAGCTAAATCTATTATGTCAAGGTGAAGAGGATGCATTCTTGGTGAAGTAAGATTGTTTATATTTTGTATATTCTTTCTTTATTTCTTTTCATTTAGCTAACTTATTTTTATTGTAGGTATAAAAATGAATTATTTGTTGTTATCAATTTACATCAAATGCTTGATACCATTAAAGTGGTTATCTTGATTTGTTGTTTAATTTTGATACAATAAATATTTCATCACTTATTATTATATATATATATAGATATATATATATATATATTTATATAATAATATCATAATATTTCATTTAGACGATAGCGTGGCTCTGCCAGTTGTTCTAAATGAAATATTATGATTTAATACTAACATCTAACAATCTAACATTTACTTTATCGCAACTAACTTTTATTTTTCGCATCTAACTTTTACTTTCTCGTAACTAACTTTTACTTTATCGCAACTAACATTTATTTTATCGCAACTAACTTTTACTCTACCGCAACTAACTTATTAAATCAATATATTTCATTTAGGCAATAGCGTGGCTCTGCCGGTTGTTATAAATGAAATATAATGATTTAATTTAACATTTACTTTATGCAATTATTTATTTATATAGTCATAATTATAAGCATAGGTACCATATATAAAATATTGGTTATTTCGGTATTTTCTATAGTGGGAACTATATTATATTATGTGTGTGTTTAATTTTTTGGAACCATTATTTATGGTGGTTTCTTTTGTTTTACTTTTAGTTAAATAATATTACATAAACCAAGAATAAATCATCAAGCCTTGACAAAGTTTATAATTTGTAAACTTAATTCTTGCATTTGGTAATCTATAAATTAATAAATTTAAACTCAAAATAACCTCTCTGTGGATCGATCTCGTACTTACGAATTATATTACTTGCAGACAACCTACACTTGGGTGAATTATTATTTAAGTAGTAGCAAGTTTTTGGCGCCGTTGCCGGGGAGGTATAAATTAAGTTTAAATTTGTTAATTATGTTTTATTTATAAGTATTGTGTTGTTTTTTTTTGTATGAGTATTTGGAGTCGAAAAAAAAGTGGTAGACTTATTCGAGTATCTGAAAATAATTTAAACATGGATGATAATTCAAATAATCAAGATAATAATAATAATAATAATAATCAAGAACATGATCAATTAAGAACACTTAGGCATTATATGAACTCTATTAGAACTAGTGCCCCATCTTGTTTAGTTTTTCCTCCTGATGCATCTAATTCCAACTTCAAACCTCAAATTATTCAACTTTTACCAAATTTTCATGGTTTAGATTCTGAAAATCCATATTTGCATCTAAGAGAATTTGAGGAAGTTTGTAACACTTATAATGATCAAAATTGTAGCATGGATATAGTTCGATTAAAGCTTTTCCCTTTTTCTTTAAAAGATAAAGCTAAAACATGGCTACAAAATTTAAGATCAAGTTCAATAAGATCATGGGAAGAAATGCAACAACAATTTCTCAAAAAGTTTTTCCCTTCCCATAGAACAAACTCTTTTAAAAGATAAATTACAACTTTTTCTCAAAAACAAGGAGAAACGTTTTATCAATGTTGGGATAGATATAAAGACTTACTTAATACATGCTCACATCATGGTTTTGAAACATGGAGAATAGTTTCTCACTTTTATGAAGGTCTAATACCTAAAGATAGGCAAATGATAGAATTCATGTGTAATGAAAATTTTGAAGATAAAAACCCAAATGAAGCTATGGAATATTTGGATTCATTAGCAGAAAATGCTCAAAATTGGGATAATATAGGCACAATAGAACCACCAACAACTAAAAACAATAATTCAACAAATGGGGGTGGTATCTATAATCTTAAAGATGATATAGATATTCAAGCTAAACTTGCATCTTTAGCAAGAAAAATTGAGTCATTAGAAATGAAAAAGAGTGGTCAATTAAAAAGTATTCAAGAAATTGTTTGTCATATATGTGATACACAAGATCATGCTACAAAAGATTGTCCAACATTACCTTCATTTAAAGAATGTCTCCATGAACAAGCAAATTATGTTAACAATTATAAAAAACCAGTACTAGATCCTTTTTCACCATCATATAATCCTGGATGGAAAAATCATCCTAATTTTATTTGGAAGAATGATAATAATGCACAACCGTCACAACAAAATTTTCAAAATAACCAAAATCATCAAGGTTATATTCCTTATGTTACACCTCCAAGAAAAAACTTTGAAGATGTAATTCATGCATTTATCCGAAAGCAAGAGTCTATCAATATTCAAAACAATCAATCTATGAGTGATTTGAAAGAAACTCTTGCAAAATTTGCATCTGCACTTAATATTCATGAAAAAGGAAAATTTCCATCTCAACCTCAACCTAATCCTAAAAATCAAAATCAAGAATTAAAAAATGAAAAAATTGATCAAATAAAATCTGTTATTATCCTTAGAAGTGGTAAATTAGTTAATGATCCATATAGTAATGAAAACAAGGATCATTTAAAATCAAAGAGTAAGGATGATAATCCTGATACTTTTGAGAATGATGATACCTTAAATTTTAAGAATAATATGGTGGAGGATAAATCATCTGAAATAGTAAATAAGTCAAATAAACCTCCACCATTTTCTCATGCATTAACAAATCATAAAAAACAAAAAAGTGATTCTGATATCTATGAAGTTTTTAAACAAGTGAAGATAAATATTCCATTATTAGATGCTATTAAACAAGTACCTTCTTATGCAAAATTTTTAAAAGACTTATGTACTGTAAAGAGAAAATTGCATGTGAAGAAAAAAGCATTCTTGGCCGAACAAGTAAGTTATATTCTTCAAAATAATTCTAGTTTAAAATATAAAGATCCTGGTTATCCAACAATTTCATGTATTATTGGAGAAAATTAAATTAAAAAAGCTTTGTTGGATTTGGGAGCAAGTGTGAATTTACTTCCTTATTCAGTTTATGAAAAACTTAATTTAGGAGAATTAAAACTCACTTCTGTTACTCTCTTACTGGCGGATAGGTCAATCAAAATACCTAGAGGTATTGTAGAAGATGTGTTGGTTCAAGTTGATAAATTCATATATCCTGTAGATTTTATTGTTTTGGATACACAACCAATAGAAGTACATAATGAAATTCCAGTAATATTGGGACGACCATTTCTAGCAACTTCAAATGCTTTAATTAATTGTCGAAATGGAATAATGAAATTGTCTTTTGGAAATATGACTCTAGAACTTAATGTGTTCAATTTATGTAAACAACCAAGTATTAATGAAAATGAATATGATAATGAAATTGAACCAATTGTGGAAGAAAATATACAAGAAGAAAACTTAAATCAACAATCTGAAGTTTTTTCAATAGAAAGTTTTGAGTCTAAAAATAATTTTAAAGAAGATGATAATACAAAACTTGAATTAAAAGTTTTACCATTAGAATTGAAATGTGTATTTCTTGGTGAAAATAAAACATTTCATGTTGTAATTTCTTCCACTCTTTTGCCAAATCAAGAAGAAGATTTGATTAAATTACTTAAAAAATATAAAAATGCAATTGGATGGACTTTGAAAGATATAAAAGGTATGAATCCTTTAATTTGTACACATAAAATTCACTTGGAAGAAAATGCTAAAACATATCAACAACCACAAAGAAGGTTAAATCCACATATGAAGGAAGTTGTTAAGAATGAAGTATTAAAACTATTAGACGCTGGAATTATCTATCCAATTTCAGATAGTAAATGGGTAAGTCCAACACAAGTAGTACCTAAAAAGTCCGGCATCACTGTTATAAAAAATGAAAAGGGAGAGTTATTACAAACTAGGATTCCATCTAGTTGGCGTATGTGTATTGATTATAGAAAATTAAATGATGCAACTAGAAAAGATCATTTCCCACTACCTTTTTTAGATCAAATTCTAGAAAAAGTAGCAGAAAATTCTTATTACTGTTTTCTTGATGGGTATTCGGGGTATTATCAAATACCTATACCATTAGAAGATCAAGAAAAAACTACTTTTACTTGTCCTTTCGGAACTTTTGCATTTAAAAGAATGCCATTTGGTTTATGTAATGCTCCGGCTACTTTTCAAAGATGCATGTTAAGTATTTTCAGTGATATGATTGAAGAATATGTAGAAGTTTTTATGGATGATATAACTGTTTTTGGAAACTCATTTGAAAATTGTCTTAAAAATCTAGAAGAAGTATTAAAAAGATGTGAAGAAAAAAATCTTGTTTTAAATTGGGAAAAATGTCATTATATGGTTAAATCTGGGATTGTTTTAGGACATGTGATATCTGAAAAAGGAATTGAAGTTGATAAAGCCAAAGTTGATGTTATTGCTAATTTAACATCACCAAAAACGGTCAAAGAAGTTCGATCATTCTTGGGTCATGCAGGATTTTATAGAAGGTTTATAAAAAATTTCAGCATAATATCTAAACAAATTTCAAATCTTTTAACAAAAGATACACAATTTGAATGGACTCAGAAATGTGAAAATGCTTTTAAAAAAATTATTAATCTTTTAGTTACATCACCTATTTTACAAGCTCCAGATTGGTCTTTACCATTTGAATTAATGTGTGATGCAAGTGATTATGCTATAGGAGCTGTGTTAGGACAAAGAAAAGAAGGAAAACCTTATGCAATCTATTATGCTAGTAGAACCTTAAATAGTGCCCAAATAAATTATTCAACTACTGAAAAAGAATTACTTTCAGTAGTATTTGCATTAGATAAGTTTCGATCTTATTTAATTGGTTCTACTACTATTGTTTACACCGATCATTCTGCCATAAAATATTTATCAAATAAACAAGATGCTAAGCCAAGATTAATAAGGTGGATTTTATTGTTACAAGAATTTGATATTATAATTAAAGATAAAAAGGAAAAGAAAATGTTGTAGCCGATCATTTATCTAGAATAATGACTGAATCATCTCATAATGAAATACCAATAAATGAAAATTTTCCAGATGATCAGTTGTTTTATGCTACTATTATGCCCTGGTTTGCTAACATTGTAAATTTTCTTGTGACAAATAAAATGCCTTCTCATTGGAATTCAAAGGATAAGAATAAATTCTTGATAGAAGTTAAAAAAATTTTATTGGGATGATCCTTACTTATTTATGTATTGTCCTGACCAAATTTTTCGACGATGCATACCCGACAATGAAGTAAGTAATGTTATTAAATTTTGTCATTCGTTAGTTGGGGGAAGAATCCGCACGAATCGGATTTTTTGAGGAACGTATCTGAAGCATGTGGAGGTCATTTTTCATCCAATAAAACAGCTACAAAAATCTTACAATGTGGATTTTATTGGCCGTCTTTATTCAAATATACGTATTTATTTTGCAAATCTTGTGAAAACCGTCAAAAGATGGGATCAATTTCAAAACGAAACATGATGCCTTTAAATCCAATCATAATTATTGACATATTTGATAGTTGGGGGATAGATTTTATGGGTCCATTTCCATTATCTTTTGGATATAAGTACATTTTAGTCGCTGTTGATTATGTTTCAAAATGGATTGAAGCAATTGCATGTAGAACTAATGATCATAAAGTTGTTATAAAATTTTTAAAAGAAAATATTTTTAGCCGATTTGGAATACCTAGAGCAATAATTAGTGATGGGGGAAGTCGTTTTATAAATAAATCATTTTTCTCTTTGTTAAGAAAATATGGCATTACACATAAAGTTTCTACCCCATATCATCCTCAAAGTAATGGTCAAGTTGAACTTGCAAATAGAGAAATAAAACAAATTTTAGAAAAAACAGTTAATCCAAATCGAAAAGATTGGTCTTTAAGATTAACTGATGCATTATGGGCATATAGAACTGCATTTAAAATATCATTAGGGATGTCACCATATAGGTTAGTTTTTGGTAAGCATTGTCATTTACCGGTTGAACTTGAACATAAAGCTTATTGGGCAATTAAAGCATTTAATATTAATTTAGATGATGCATCTAAATTAAGAAAAATGCAAATAAATGAACTTGAAGAATTAAGAAATGATGCATATGAAAATTCAAAGATTTATAAAGATAAAACTAAAGCTTTTCATGATAAAAATATTATGAGAAAGTCATTTGAAATTGGACAAAAAGTTTTGCTTTATAATTCTCGTTTGAATTTATTTTCAGGTAAACTAAGATCGAGGTGGGCAGGACCATTTATAGTCAAATTTGTTTATCCTCATGGTGCTGTTGATATTGAAAATCCTAAAAATAATGACGTGTTTAAAGTTAATGGGCAAAGACTTAAGCCTTTTATAGAAAATGAAATTCTTAATAATGAGTTTATGCCTTTATATGATCCACAATAGTTGTTTGATATTTTCATTTTGTTTTGCAGATTCTAGTTCATTTCCCGGTTAAGTGGCGGATAACGGTACTCCGTGACTGTTTAAATCGGTTTCTTCAGTTTTCCCAAAATAATTGAAATATATATAATAATAATAATATGGATGCGTGTATTATGAATCTTCGTAAATATTTTGCTTGTTTACCTGATAATGCGTTGAAAAAAATTTATAAAGCTAGATGTGAGCGGCTAAGGTTGATGATGTCATATGGCATACCGAATGATGTCCATTTGATAATTGAAGCAAAAGTCCGATTGGTTGGGGAAGCAAGTGAATTAATAATAAGACATATGCCAGGATTTGGTAAAAGCACATATGCCAAAAAGCGAAGAGCTAAACGTATAGGCGGATGTCATAAATGTGCAAGGTGGACTTGTAAAGGAAAATGCAAAAATGTTGGAATGACATCAATGAATAGAGAAGATAAAATTTTATTCATTAAGAATGGTCTGAGTAAAGAGCCTTTGAATAATTTTCTAGAGGTTCTTGATACGCATTCTAGTGGGTACGTGCAAAATGAACTTCTTAAACTATGGTGGCAATTTCAACAAGAGGAATATCAATATGGACGGTGGAATCAGCCTTACAAAGATCCTACTGTAGTAACGCATATCTATTTAGATAAGTAAATATATATACACAATTTCGTCTTGGGAATCTGACGTTAAAAGACCCTGTTTGCCAATTTATAAGAAAATTGGATGGGAAGCATATCCTCGACTCATAGAAGGCGTTGAAGCCGTTACTGAATGTAAAATCAGAGGAAGATGTGAGCCACAATCACAACTACGCTGTATATATTTGTTTTAATTTTGTCATTTTTATTTTCTTTTAATAATAATAATTTCCTGTTCAAATATTGACTTTTGGCATGTTACGCTTATAAATTCATATGTTGTGATCTAACAATTACAGAAAACATATTTCTCAACATGTCAACGTCCACGGTAAGTAAAATCAAAAATATTTGTGTATTTTGTGGATCTAGTGCAGGAAAAGATTTAATTTATGAAGAAGTAGTAGAAAATCTTGGAATAACACTTGCTAAAAAAAAGATTCATTTGGTATATGGTGGTGATGAAGTTGACCTCATGGGAAAAGTTGCAAAAGCTGCGCATACAGGTGGAAGTGAAGTTTTAGGCTTTATTCCGATTACCTTAGCCAATCTTACAGGACCAACAATAGGAGAAGAAACGAAAGTGGACAACATGTATGAACGAATCACTCAAATGATTGAACATTCAGATGCTTTCATTGCTTTGCCAGGAGGTTTCGGTACTTTAGAAGAAATATTTCATACTGTTTGTTGGGCACAATTAAATATCCACAATAAGCCAATTGGTTTGTTAAATGTTAACAATTATTATGATAAACTGTTATCGTTTCTTGATGATGTTGTGGAACATGGATTTATTTCATTAGCTTCGCGAATGATGTTAGTTTCTGCTACATGTGAAGGTGAACTTATTGATTTACTGCAAGGATTTAGTCATGAACCAGATCCATCCTTATCTCAACTTAATTGGCCAACATCCAAGAGTAAGAAAAGAAAATTCATGTGATGCTAAACTTGTTATTCAACGGTATGTTTTAATGTTTTTCTTTAAGGTATGAATAATTTCTTTTTCTCCTCTTAGTTTTTTTTATATAAAAAATTAAAATATATACTTATATATAGTAATAATAATAATAATTTTTAGTTCAATGTCGAGTAAGGTGTCAGTAAAATGCACCTGAGACTCATTAGTTAATAATTATTGGAAAATCACAATACACTAGATTTTAATATTCATTATATTCAAAATACAGACTAAAAGAAAAATTAGTTTTTCATATGTACCAATTTATATATATTTTTTGATCAATTAATATAAAATATATAATAGATGTGTTCATATATATATATAATTGTATGTGTTTTCAAATATAATAATTTCTAAAATTTTTATGAGAATATAGTTAAAAGATATGGTTTGTATGGCTGTTAACATGTATAATTGAAAGAATTCTTTTGTAAAAGTATAATATATACTCACACATCTTTTGCGAGTGAGTGGTGAGAAATGAGAAAACAATTAATAAACTTTTATTGATTATTAAAAAATTGTTAATTACAAGAATATAACTCCCCTAAAAAAAATATTTTTTGAAAAAAGAAAAAAAAAAGAAGTAAATATATAACTGATTGTAAAATACTTTATTCATTGTAATTTTTTAGATTTGATTGATGTACTATCAATGTGTTCTAAAACATCAATATTGTGTTAAAAAAAAAACAAACAAACAAAAAGATTTGTTTGTGCTAGATAAGTTTCAAAGGTAGTCGGATGTATCCGTTATATAAATGTTTATATACATAAATATATATATATATATATATATATATATATATATATATATATATTTATGGTAGAATGTTTGGATAAAAAAATTTTATGTTATTGTAAAATTTTGTCGTCACGTTATTTAAAAAAAAACAATAAGCTAAAAAAAAAGAAAAAAAAAGGGATTTTATTCTTTGTAAATTTTCCTATTTTGTTTTCAATATTAGTTTAATTAATTGTCTGCTTTAATACTTAGCCTTTTTCAATGAGAGTTAATATTCATTCCAACTCCATGAGTGAAAACTAGCTATCCCTTAAACATTTTGACCTGAAAGAATATATGGAGTTGAGGCTTTTACAATAATATTCCTGATATTATACATGTTATGGTGGGTGGTGTGAATTATCTTTTTGACTATATTATTATAAAAAATTTAGAAATTTAAAAAAAAATTATATATATATATTGTTACTTTATATATTATGTGAAAATAAAAATAATAATAAAAACACATCTAATTATATATTATTATATTAAACGAAAATATATATATATATATAAATCGGTATATGATTTTGTTTTTAATGAATATGTTTGTATTTGAATATATAAAAGGAATAAAAAATCTAGGTTGTGATTTTCCGATAAATTTTATTAGTAAGAGACTAGTAATAAGATAGTGTGGGGGTGTGATAAAACTTAAAATTAATAATTTTTTATATGTTAAAACCTGTATTTTAAAATTTAAGTTTCATTAAAATTATAAAATTATGTTATTTTAGTATTGTTTGTTTATATTTAATTGTCTTACTAAATATGTTTTATTTTCAGGTTTTCTACGTGTTGGTAGAATAATGATAACTCAAGCTAGAAAATTCAAATGGAGGTGACTCAAACATAATCGGAATCCTTGAGAAATTATCTACAACTTTACAGAAGACATGATTGCCTAAAAATATCCTTAAGATGATCAAATTGTACAAATATCAAAAGGAGGACAAATTTACTTTTACTATGACCAGCATATAGTAAAAATATCATAACTATTTCAATATTTAACCAAATGAGGTGAACCAAGTGGCCAAATTCATCTACAGACAATTCCCCACATGTTTGCCATTTTGAGCAGAGTCAAATTCGGTGATTAAAATCATGGAACAAAGCATTGAAAGAAGGGACATGGAATTGAACTTGGAGGAGACAAAGAATACTATTGCAACTACATGGCATTAATAAAAATTTTGACCCTTTCTCTCATTTGGCCTATAAATAGAGGCCTTGTGCTAGCTTGAGAATCATTCTATCTCATTGTAAAATATAGTGTGAGTGTGTATCAAAGTTCTAAGTTTCAATATATTTTCTTTCATATTCTCAACTATGAGTGATATTTTAGTGTTGATCAAAAGTAATCTTATGGCAAGCTAAATCTATTATGTCAAGGTGAAGAGGATGCATTCTTGGTGAAGTAAGATTGTTTATATTTTGTATATTCTTTCTTTATTTCTTTTCATTTAGCTAACTTATTTTTATTGTAGGTATAAAAATGAATTATTTGTTGTTATCAATTTACATCAAATGCTTGATACCATTAAAGTGGTTATCTTGATTTGTTGTTTAATTTTGATACAATAAATATTTCATTACTTATTATTATATATATATAGATATATATATATATATAAATATTTTTATATAATAATATCATAATATTTCATTTAGACGATAGCGTGGCTCTGCCGGTTGTTCTAAATGAAATATTATGATTTAATACTAACATCTAACAATCTAACATTTACTTTATCGCAACTAACTTTTATTTTTCGCATCTAACTTTTACTTTCTCGCAACTAACTTTTACTTTATCGCAACTAACATTTATTTTATCGCAACTAACTTTTACTTTACCGCAACTAACTTATTAAATCAATATATTTCATTTAGGCAATAGCGTGGCTCTGCCGGTTGTTCTAAATGAAATATAATGATTTAATTTAACATTTACTTTATGCAATTATTTATTTATATAGTCATAATTATAATCATAGGTACCATATATAAAATATTGGTTAATTCGGTATTTTCTATAGTGGGAACTATATTATATTATGTGTGTGTTTAATTTTTTGGAACCATTATTTATGGTGGTTTCTTTTGTTTTACTTTTAGTTAAACAATATTACATAAACCAAGAATAAATCATCAAGCCTTGACAAAGTTTATAATTTGTAAACTTAATTCTTGCATTTGGTAATCTATAAATTAATAAATTTAAACTCAAAATAACCTCTCTGTGGATCGATCTCGTACTTACTAATTATATTACTTGCAGACAACCTACACTTGGGTGAATTATTATTTAAGTAGTAGCAGTCTTGAAGGGACCTTACTATACAATAATTATAACCTACAAGTTTTTGTAGCCACTATTAGTGATACCTAGGGAATCATGAGGTGATGCTACTAGACGTTCTTACCAGATTCGATGGGTATAATAGAAAATGAGTTCTGACGTACTTATGATCAAAGGGTTAATGTATACAATGAGGCAAATATGGATAAGCTCATATAAGAAATAATATTATCTCGAATCACATGAGTTGGAAGCCAACGACTAGTTATATCATGAACTATTGAGGATCACATAAGTATTGATTTATGTGTTACCATTGAGATTTTAATTTGCTTATTTAATTTGATGGAGATCAAACAGATAGTTTATAAAAATATTTATAAGTTGATTTCATATTTGAAAGTTGTGAAAGTTAGCTGAATGCTAAGTTTGTGAGGAGGGTGCAACTGCTTAAAAATTTGTGAAGCAGTTCCAAAACAAGCAGCTGCTTAATGAAAATTTTGATCTTTGAGATTTTCACTTTGCAACATAATAATGAGTTTTGTACTTTCGTCACATCAGTGATGTCTGATCGTCGACAACGATTAAGATAAAACCACAACCATGGATTATTATATTAATAAGGTTAGAGAATTCTTATACAATACTACCTAATAGGAGTCCTAGTTACGCAAGAACCCTAGCAAAGGTTTTGCAAGGTAGAAACTAATAGTGAGAGTTTTAATCAAACAAGAATCCAAGTGAGATTTTTGACAAGGTAAAAACTCCTAAGTAAGAATCCTAAAAGAGTTCTAACTTAATCTTTGAAAATTTTAAATATAACAATGCTTGTCATGTTTACATGCTCGATTTTCTCTGTCCTCTACTGCATAGTTTCATACATCTTATTTTTTGTTTGACAAATTTTCGGCCACCACCTCAGACAACACCATGACCGCCACCACTCAACTCTGCACACAATTTTAAATATAACAATGCTTGTCATGTTTACATGCTCGATATTTTCTCTGTCCTCTACTGCATAGTTTCATACATCTTGATTTTTTGTTTGACAAATTTTCGGCCACCACCTAAGACAACACCATGACCGCCACCACTCAACTCTGCACACAGTTGTGCTTCTATCGAATCACCGCTATCTTCCGGCCATACGTATCAACGCACAATTCTTCTAGTTTTCAAGTGAAAATTAGAAGAGAAATACAAGGGATCAATTGTCAACTTAATTTGGTATTGAAGAAATAAGTTTGATCCAATATATTAATCATAGAGATTTGCAAAATTTTATCTCCGCTTAAAAAATAAAAATAATTGGAGTCAATTGTTAACCACTATAAGTACACTTTCAATAATACGTCATGAATGAATTTAGAATCATATGACACCCAAGTTATGTTTTGAACATCAAAACCAAAATTTTTAAAATTTCGATTCGTTTTGGATACGGAAAAATGATAATTCAATATATAGATGGATGGAGCAAGTGGAGAGACGATCACCTCTACTTTTCCCAAAAAAAATATTAAATTATTGGAAAATAATATTTAAAATGTGTGTATTGAATATTTGAATGTTGAAAATAAGAGTTGTAAATATTGAAAATTAGTGTGTGATGATGTAGGTAATGATGTATTTTATTTTTGGATTATTTGTAAAGATTTCCTATAAATAGATCTCTCATTTGTGAAGAAAATTACAATTGAGTAGAGAGAAAAATATTATAAAGTGTGTAGTTTGGTAAATTTTGAGAGTTTGAGATTTTTACTTTTTACCATAAATTTTTACTTTTCCACAACACGTTATCAGCACGAAGCTCTAAAAGTCCTACATACTTTTCCAAGCTCCAAACAGAAGAAAAAGGTAACAAAAATAATTATATTTATTTTACTGTTATTTATTTATTGTGTATTTATTTAATATACAATATAATGTTATTATTAGAAATAATAAAAATAAATTTTTCATAAACTTGTTATAAATCCTGGGAGGATGTTAAGACGACATCCCACACTCCCGGTAAGGGATACGACAAGTATAAAAGCCTATAAGGTTTTTAAACAAAATAAATTATGACACTCATTATAATATTATGATATGATATACATAATTATTTAAACATGTCTAATATTATATATCATATTATTACCATAAAATTATACAAATACATACCTTTATTTTTTTTGTACCCCAACGGTCATAAATGGTAAAAAACGGCTAGTTTTTGCCCTATAAATATGATCTCACAAACACATTCCATCACTCCAACTTTCTCTTCTTCTCTAAAAATTATTCATCATCAAATTTTTCGAAGAAAAAAGAAGATGGCTTTCTCAAGGATATTTTTAATTATTTTGGTTGTCATACTCACGAGTCTTGTATTTGTCGGAGAATATCCTCCTCGTGCGTTTTCTTTATTTTTACAAATACTTGTACTTGTTGTTTATCCGTTACTTTGTATTGCAATAATTATTAACTAATAAAATGCATCGTAATTTTTTTTAGTACCACCATGTCAAATTTAACAAAGCTCGAATTTGTTGCGCTCGACATCACGGGAAAGAATTATATGCCATGGACTCTAGATGTAGAAATGCATCTTGAGTCATTGGGTCTAAGCGAGACCATTAAAGAAAATGACATATGCACGTCACAAGAAAAGGCAAGTGCCATGATATTTTTGCGTCGACATCTCGACGATGGATTGAAATGTGAATATCTGACTGAAAAAAATCCCATGGCTTTGTGGAAGGGATTAAAAGAAAGATTCGAACATATAAGAGAAGTTATACTTCCGACCGCCCGGGATGAATGGAATATATTGAGATTCCAAGACTTTAAAAAAGTCAGTGATTACAATTCGGCGATGTATAGAATAATCTCGCAATTAAAATTTTGTGGACATGAGGTCACAGAATCTGAGATGCTTGAAAAAACATTTTCCACGTTTCATGCATCAAATATTACTCTACAGCAACAATATAGAGTACGTGGATTCGCGAGATATTCTGAACTTATCGCCTGTCTTCTTGTGGCGGAAAAAAACAACGAGCTATTAATGAGAAATCATCAGTCCCGACCCACTGGATCAACAGCATTTCCAGAAGTAAATGCTGTAAGTAAAAATGAATTTAAACCTGGAAACCAAAATCAAATTCAAAGACAAGGTTTTGGTCGAGGTCGAGGTCGAGGTCGTGGACATGGACGTGGACGTGGACGTGGAATTGGCCGTGGTCGTGGTCAAGGCCGTGGTTTTGAAAATAATCGAGATAGTTATTTTTATAACTCATCTCAAAAGAACGTCCCAAACCATCCACAGAAAAGGCATCATGAGAATATAAGTGTTAATGAGAAGCACTCAAAAAGATATGAAAGTTCTTGTTACAGATGTGGTACTCCAGGACATTGGTCCAAAGTTTGTCGAGCCCCTGAGCACCTTTGTAAACTTTATAAAGAATCATTAAAGGGGAAAGAAAAGGAGACCAAATTCACTGAACGCAGTGACCGTTTGAGTGATTCAACTCATTTTGATGCTGGTGATTTTATGAATGATTTCTCTGGAAATGATCAATATGTTGGTGGGATAGAAATGAACAATATTGATGCTGCAGATTTTCTCAACGATTTCTCTGAAAATGAACAATATAATGGTAGAATATAAATGTACAATAATCTATTGTTCATGTATTCATAGAATAATGTTTTATTGTATAATTATGATTTGTGTTATATTTAAATATATATTGCAAGTAATTTATTTCATTGCATATTTTTTTGAAGTTCAAATATGGAAAATGCTATGAGCAAAGCTGAAGTTTGCATACCCGATAGTGGTACAACGCATACTATCCTCCGAGATAAAAGATATTTCTTGGAACTAAAACCAACAAAAACAACGGTGAATACAATATCAGGTCCTGTAGACTTGATTAAAGGATGTGGTAAAGCACAATTTTTGTTACCTAATGGTACAAAATTTTTGATCAATGATGCTTTATATTCACCACAATCAAAAAGAAATTTGTTGAGTTTTAATGATATATATTCCCATGGGTATGATACTCAAACAATGAATGAAGGGAATGAGAAATATATGTGTCTTATCACATATAAATCAGGAAAGAAATATGTGATTGAAAAACTACCAATGCTCCCTACTGGATTGCATTATACACATATAAGTCTCATTGAATCAAACATGGTAGTTGATAATTCTTCGATATTAACCAATTGGCATGATCGATTGGGACATCCTGGTTCAACAATGATGCGAAGAATTATAGAAAATACACATGGTCATCCACGGAAAGACCAGAAGATCTTTCAGAATAATAAGTTTCAATGTAAAGCATGTTCTCTTGGAAAACTTATTATAAGACCATCACCAGTCAAAATCCAAACTGAATCACCAATGTTTCTTGAACGTATTCAGGGTGATATTTGTGGACCAATCCATCCACCATGTGGACCATTCAGATACTTTATGGTATTGATTGATGCCTCCAGCAGATGGTCACATGTATGTTTATTATCAACTCGAAATGTTACATTTGCAAGATTACTTGCTCAAATAATAAAATTGAGGAATCAATTTCCCGATTATACAATCAAGAAAATTAGACTTGATAATGCTGGTGAATTTACTTCCCAAACTTTCAATGATTATTGTATGTCTATGGGAATCATTGTTGAGCATCCTGTTGCTCATGTACATACACAGAATGGATTGGCTGAATCATTGATTAAACGTCTGCAAATGATTGCTAGACCAATGATTATGAAAACAAAGCTCCCTATTTCTATATGGGGACATGCAATTTTACACGCTGCTTCATTAATTCGCATCAGACCAAGTGCATATCATAAATACTCCCCATTGCAGCTTGCATTTGGTAAAGAGCCAGACATTTCTCATCTGAGAATTTTTGGATGTATGGTGTATGTGCCTATTGCACCACCGCAACGAAAGAAAATGGGACCTCAAAGAAAGGTTGGAATTTATATCGGTTATGATAGTCCATCAATCATTCGATATCTTGAACCTCAGACAGACGACGTGTTCACAGCACGTTTTGCTGATTGTCATTTTAATGAGGAAATCTTCCCAATGTTAGGGGGAGAACAGAAACATACCGAAAAGGAAATTACATGGTATGTATCATCATTGTTACATCTGGATCCAAGAACAAAACAATGTGAAAAAGATGTACAACAAATTGTACACTTGCAAAGAATAGCAAATCAAATACCAGATGCATTTGCTGACACAAAAGGGATAACTAAATCATATATACATGCTGCAAATGCCCCTGCTCGAATTGAAATTCCAAAGAAACAAATGGAAGATACTCATGATGTCATTAAACGCCTGAAGCGTGGAAGGCCAGTCGGTTCCAAGGATAAAAATCCTCGAAAAAGAAAATTCATAGAGAAACACGATGATCACAAAATAAAGAATGACGTTTCTGAAGAAACACATGATGATCACAAAATAGAGAATGGTGTTCCTGAAGAAACACATGATGATGAAAATGTTCTGTCAGAACCACAAACTAACGAGAATCATGAAATCTCTATCAATTATATTAATACTGGAAAAATATGGAACCGAAAAGATATAGATGAAATTGATGATATATTTTCTTATAATGTGGCAATCGACATCATAAATGATAACGAAGATCATGAACCAAAATCTTTTGGTGAATGTAAAAATCGGCAGGATTGGATAAAATGGAAAGATGCCATCCAGGTTGAATTAAATTCGCTAAATAAACCTAATGTTTTTGGACCTATAGTCCTTACACCTGAAGGTGTAAAACCTGTTGGATACAAATGGGTTTTTATTCGAAAGCGAAATGAGAAAAATGAAATAGTAAGATATAAAGCTCGACTTGTTGCACAAGGTTTTTCTCAAAGGCCTGGAATTGATTATGAAGAAACGTATTCTCCTGTGATGGATGCAATTACGTTTCGGTATTTGATTAGCTTGGCGGTATCTGAAAATTTAGAAATGCGTCTTATGGATGTTGTTACAGCTTACTTATATGGATCACTTGATAGTAATATATATGAAAATCCCTGAAGGATTTAAGATTCCTGAAGCACAAAGTTCAAAACCCAGGGAATGTTATTCTGTGAAATTACAAAGATCATTATATGGGTTAAAGTAATCAGGTCGAATGTGGTATAATCGACTAAGTGATCACTTGATGAAAAAGGGATATGTAAATAATTCAATATGCCCTTGTGTTTTCATTAAGAAAACAACATCCGGATGCGTAATTATTGCTGTATATGTTGATGATTTAAACATCATTGGAACGAATAAAGAAATTCAAGAAGTTGTGTCATACTTGAAGGAAGAATTTGAAATGAAGGATCTTGGAAAAACCAAGTATTGTCTGGGTTTACAAATTGAACAAAAAGAATGTGGAATGTTTGTTCACCAGACAAATTATACAGAAAAGATCCTTAAACGTTTTAATATGGATAAAGCAAATCCTTTAAGTACTCCAATGGTTGTTAGATCATTAAACATAGAAAAGGATCCATTCCGTCCATGTGAAGATGATGAAGATATTCTTGGTCCAGAAGTACCATATCTAAGTGCCATCGGTGCCCTTATGTACCTTACAAATTGTACAAGGCCTGATATATCTTTTGCCGTGAATCTGTTGGCAAGATTTAGCACATATCCAACAAAGAGACACTGGAACAGAATTAAACATATATTCCGTTATCTACGAGGAACGACAGACTTGGGACTTTTGTATTCAAAAGATGCTAATCCAAGTATAATTGGTTATGCTGATGCTGGATACTTATCTGATCCACACAAGGCACGTTCCCAAACTGGATATGTATTTACTCGTGGAGGCACTGCAATATCTTGGCGTTCTCAGAAACAAACGCTCGTAACAACTTCATCAAATCATGCCGAGATTATTGCATTACATGAAGCAAGTCGTGAATGTGTGTGGTTAAAATTAATGACCCAACATATCCAAATTTCATGCGGATTATCATCTGATGAGAAGCCTTTGATACTATATGAAGATAATGCTGCATGTGTTGCTCAAATGAAAGAAGGATACATAAAAAGCGACAGAACTAAACATATTCCTCCTAAGTTCTTCGCATTCACCAAGGAGCTTGAGAAGAATAGATGTATTGATGTTCGTCACATTCAATCAAGTGAAAACTCATCAGATCTCTTCACAAAGGCACTTCCTACGTCAATATTCAGAAAGCACATATATAATATTGGGATGCGCAATCTACGAAATTTGTGAAGAATTGTTCATGTCAACATCAGGGAGAGTTTACGTGACTGCACTCTTTTTCCCTTACTATGGTTTTTATCCCAATGGGTTTTTCCAAGTAAGGTTTTTAACGAGGCAGTACAAAAACACGTAATGAAGACATCATCGTATCATGATCATCATCACAAGGGGGAGTATTGGAAAATAATATTTAAAATGTGTGTATTGAATATTTGAATGTTGAATATTTGAATGTTGAAAATAAGAGTTGTAAATATTGAAAATTAGTGTGTGATGATGTAGGTAATGATGTATTTTATTTTTGGATTATTTGTAAAGATTTTCTATAAATAGATCTCTCATTTGTGAAGAAAATTACAATTGAGTAGAGAGAAAAATATTATAAAGTGTGTAGTTTGGTAAATTTTGAGAATTTGAGATTTTTACTTTTAACATAAATTTTTACTTTTTCACAACATAAATAACATATATTAAAAAAAAGTAAGTTGGTATTGCTATGGCTGAAATTTATCAATACAACTATAAATTATATTATGAAATTAGATTGTACTTGGATTGATAGAATTCACGAATTTTAAATATATCTTTGTTGTTTATAGAATTAAGATCATAAAATTCAAAGTCATTAAATTCACCTAATAATAGTATTCTTTGAAATTCATTCTTTTTTATTTACTAACGTGTAAATAAATATGATTTGAATTTAAGATTTAATCTATTTTTTTCTGTCATTAATAAATATTATCAAAATTCGTTGATTTCAGATCGATTTCTTCAACTACTATATATATATATATATATATTGAAATGGAGGGTATTTATATTATGATAGAAAATGAAATTAAATACAATGTCCAAAAGCAGACGCATTGGATATATTTTTATATTAAAAATGAAACAGCCACTTGTTACAACTAATTTCAGACGTGAGAGTACTGCTTGAAAAAAAGAACTGCTCGAAAAAGACATGTAGTATTTTATAGATTTTGATTTTTTTGTCGGGATTTGATCTTAACAAATAAATCATCAACTATGTAATTATAGATTAAACTGTTAGGACAATTATTATTTTTGTATCTATCCATGAGTCCAATCCATATCTCACGTACAATAATATATCTCGAATGACATTCACATTTATAGAGATCGAATGACCAAAATTTTCTCTTTTTATTAAAATTTATAGTGATAATAATAATATAACTTAAATTTTTTAAATCATATATATTGAACGTCATATTTCGATTTCTTCTAATTATAAATTTCAAAAATTAATAAACGCCGCCAATAATTAACAATTATAAGCGCGATGAATGGTTCCTTGGCTGTCTCCTAGTTTGACTTTAAGTAAGAGTTGTACATTTATGAGAAGGGACGATAGTGGATGGGAGTTAAGTTGACTCAAAATCATTTAATTCTATTCAATTAAAAAAATTATATTTTACTTGTTATTCATTAAATTATTTTCAAAGATGAGTTAAAACTTACATCCCGGTTCCTTTTGTTTTTTTTTTTCTTGGAAAATATTTTAAAAAATTAATCTCAAGGGGTTTATAAATGTTGTTTTTTTTTTCAAAATATATATATATATATATATATATATATATTATACTAATTCACTCTGTTAACCAAATAACTTATGGAAACTCGACTTGCGATTCATTCATTTTTTTAAAAGAAAAGCATTATTGCTGAAAAAGTGATTTAAAATATGGAACTGAAAATAACTTTTTTAGTCTATTGACTAGTGTATTTTTATGAGTTTTGGTTCACTAAATGTTGAAAGATAGAATTTGGTGCGATGAATTTAGTTTTTTTTAGTCTTATTTCGTCGGAGTGATGAAATAAAATTAAAAATTATTGGTGTGACAGCGGAAAATGCTAATGTTGCACCAAGAAGTACTTATGTGACATCGGAAATTGTGTATTTGTTAGGTATCATTTCAGAAATTGAATCAAACAGTCAGAAATTAAATATTAGTGTATCCACCCACGACCATAGTTTGACGAGATAATGAAATAAATTCAAAATATGATTGATCAAGGACAAATTGTAAATAAATACATAAACCATAGTTTCATTTAGGTTATACTATCTCCTTCCATAAAAGTTAGTTTAAGCTCCTTGTTTTATTTTCAATGTTGCAAAATCATCCTTGAGCTCTTTCATCTTGGTACGTGGCGTTGTTGTATCTATCGAGCATTTTCTTAAATGCATATAGCCTAAATACATATATCTACCTAAACTTTTCAACCTATATACCTTGATTATATATTTTTTTATGGCTCATCATGCTTCCGTAAAATAAATTAAACAGTTTTAACTCTTCGACCGGAGGGCGGTCGGGCTGTATCCACTGGGTTTTACATACTGTTCCTCACAGCCTAACCACGCAGTCTTAACAGATGGTTTCTGATGTAGATTCCTTCAATAGCACCTAGCACATTCCTGTTTCGTTTCCCACCTCAGTGTGCATAATAAAGTAGTTCAATTTGAAAATAAAACACGAGATCGGTAGTGAGCCTGGGTCTTTTCATTCAAACATACAATTTATTAATATATAGTAACCTCTTGTAGATGAAGATGAACTTGTTTAGTTACTTACAGTAGACGAAATACAACACATAAATTTAGAAAGAGAAATATTACAATTTATTTGAAAGAAAATGAAGAGGTTGAATGATGTCTTCATCTTTCTTTTGTCTTGGTTTTTACAGAACTCTTGATGGATTTAAATTCAGGACTTCAAATTTTGTTAACTATTCTATCAGTTGTGGCCGACAACATCTTGTGAGTGTTGGTCCCTTCAACTACTAGTTAGTGGCTTGTCTTTATGGGTGGTTGAATGGTTCATCTTCCACTAGTTATTAGAATCGTCTTTTTGTGGTGGTCCATCCTCCACTAATGGACTGGTTGGATAACATGCTTGCTTTATCTTTGTCGATAAATCTTCTACTTTTGTATGGTCCCCGAGTAAATTGTTTTTTATGTGGTCCCTCACCACTGGGGTTTGTTTCTGCATTATGCTTTCGGTCAGATCTTGGCTGAAAACATTTCTCGAATTCTTTCTCTTTCTAGTTGAGGAATTCTGGCATATATTTTTACCATCTTCTCACATGAGTAATGTTACAGAATTTCCGGCAAGTTTCTTTGCTCTCCGCCAGCTTGCTATTACAAAGAATATTTCTTTTCTTTTCAAATAAGTTTTATACAAAATTTGTTGTTTATCATGTCGTAGTATTTAATAGAAAATATCTATTTACACAATTCTAATAAAACTTAAATGAAAACTTGACTTTGTTCATTTCGGTTAAACAGACACATAGACTTCATACTCTTCTGGTAGAGAGATATCATCTTCAGTTAATAAAGCAACAACGAGTTTTTATTCGATTGGAGGATCTTTGATAAATTTTTGAATATTTATCTTTGGTCCCCTTAGCTTGATAAAATAAAAGACTTCATGTGAGCCTTTTCAGGTGGTTCTAGTGATGTACTGAAAAATTATAGCTTCAGAATGCCTCTTTTGGACAAATAGTCGTTGTTTTTCATTGTTTCACGAACATCTTCCTGAATCATCTTAGGTAATCCTGAAATTTCTGGGAAGCTGAGTGATATAGTATAAACTGAGGCTAGATGTAATGCCCGAGATTTAATTACTGTAATCAGACGTTGATTAATTGATATAATTAAAGTTGTAGGAGCTCGAGTGGAGAACCGGGCGTCAGCACAATGCAAGATAATTATTTTGTACAGAACTGTTGGCGCCCGAGCGGTAGAAAAGGACTGCCCGAGCGCCAATGCACCACAAGAGCATGTTTTGGGCAGAAAGTGTGGCGCCCGAGTGGTAGTTAATGACCGCCCGAGCGCCAGTGTTCAGCAAGAATATTTTGTGGACAGAACGTCTGGCGCCCGAGCGGTAGTTTTTGACCGTCCGAGCGCCAGTGCATCACAAACCGAGTAACCGAACAGAGTGTTCGGCGCCCGAGCGGTAATTTTTGACCGCCCGAGCGCCAACCAGAATTGAAGAAGAGGGTGCCACGTATCTTACACATGCACAAGCGATATATATATATAAGTTTCCTTCTTTCAGATCAGTAAAAACGAAGAAAGGAACGAGAAATCTTTTAGAAAATCCTTACGCCTTTATATTCCGATCCGTCTGTTAGATTTTGAATCCGACTTCAATACTGTGTTCCTATCGACGCAGGCTATAACTGGACGTAAGTTTTCCTACGTTTTGATATGTCTTGAAATTATGATATTGGGAGAATTGTGATTTGACTGATATATTGTGTTCTGGGTATACTGATCAGTATATAATTGAAGTCAGATCGAAGAACAGACTGTTTATGCAATTGTTATGATTTTCAGAACTGATATGATCGAGATTGTACAGATTTGAGATTATGATCTGTTATTGTTGAGATTATGAGTATACTGATATTGATTATGAGTCGTGCTATTATATCTGTGATGTTTAGATTGACGGAGTTATTGAGATTGTATTGTTATGCCGTCGAATTATCAGTAGATTGATTTTGATCAGATTCAGTATTGATTGGGATTGTATCATGATATCGTTGATATGGATCAGATTATGTTTGATTTGAGTATTGATCAGAACAGGTCTTGAATTAAGTTATACATTGATACAGTGTATTCGATATTGTTATTGCCAGATTGATTTGACAGGCAGTGAGTTCGAGACTTCGACAGAGTCAGATCGACAGAACAAAACGAAAGGTATAAATTGATGTTGATGCGGGATTGCACAACTCGAGTTAGATTCGACTTGAGTTTCCCAAAATCACATACTTTACCTTATTGCATTGATATTTGCAATTGAATGATATTGATATCTTTGGTCTATTGATTTATGTATTGAGTCATAGGCGGATGCGCCTAGTCGTAGACGATTGATCTCGTGACAGAGGACCAGATAGTGATGGAATCGTCACTGGGCCATTGCACATTGTCACAGAGGTTTGGCAGGATATGCCAGGGCGGATGTGCCTAGTCTGTGGCGGATTTGCCAAGACGCCGGACGTTTGGTCGTATCAATACGTTGGGGAGTTGAGCAGCTCCTATCTCTGAGATTCGATACGGAAAGGGCGAAAGTCCGTGAATAAGAACGTACCACCACCCCGATTGGGATTGTAGGTGGGTGTATGTTTTTATTCAGATCGGGATCCCTAGATTAGGATGAGTCGAGTCAGAGTCTAAGAATCACGGAGTGTGATTCGGAGTTTGTATTGATTCTTGTTTCTGATTTTGATACATTTTATGAATATCTGTTTCATGCTGTTATATTTGTTTATATGAAATGCATTTATACATGATTTATACTGGGAATGTAATTCTCACCGGAGTTATCCGGCTGTTGTCTTGTTTGTATGTGTGCTTGACAACAGGCGGGACATGATCAAGATCAGGAAGAGGATGAGAGATTATAGTTAGCGTGGAGATCCGGGCCCAGAAGCAGAATAGGATTCAGCACTGGATGTATAGTCGTTGAACCTAGTTGAGATAGTGACATGTAGTACATGATTTGTACTTTACTCTTGACATGTATATCGGATAGATTACTGTTACGTTTCCGCATTTATAATTTAAAAAGAAAAAAAAAATTTAGTCCCAATTTTCTTAATGGTTATATTTGACATTAATAATGATTAAGACATGAATTAGCGTCCGGGTCCCCACATCAGGTGGTATCAGAGCGATAGATCCTTTAGAATAAGATAAGAGCTAGTGAGCGGGGTAGAATGAATTTCTTTCCTTGCTTTTACATGCTAGCAATCTGTTATGATTTACTACTTGTAATACATGTTACTTGAATTATCTGATTTGATTTGGTAATATGTATTTGTTAAAGTGAATCAGAACCGATTCTTGATCAGCAGTAATATGATCAGAGGAGGACTGAAACAGGTTTGTTGTATTTGGTTACTAACCCTTTTGATAATCAGATTTATCTCCTCGAAGAATCCCGGAACAGGGATAGTATCTTGATTGATCAGATGGATGTGTCAGAAACTCCGATGGAAATACAGTTGAAGAGGTTTCAATCATTGACACCGCCGATTTTGGAGGGTACTGAGGCGATTGTTGATTGTGAGAACTGGATAGATGATATAGAGATACTGTTTGATTCACTTGAGTACACAGATGAACGTAGAGTTAAACTGATTGGACATCAGTTACAGGAGGTCGCAAAGAGCTGGTGGATTGCAACCAAAGAAGCCTTAGAACAGCGTGGTACAATGATTACGTGGGAATTCTTCAAAGTGGAATTTTATCGAAGGTTTTTCCCAGGTTCGTACCGAGAAGATAAGAGGACAGAGTTTGAAAATTTTAAACAGGGTCAGCTAAACATTGAAGAATATGTTGCTCAATTTTCTACCTTGCTACGTTTTGCTCCTCACGTGGCTGAGAATGATGAAGCTGTGACTGATCAGTTTGTTAAGGGATTGAATCTTGAGATATGGACATTGGTCAACACAGGCCGACCCTATAATTTTGCTGATGCTCTGAGTAGAGCCAAGAGAGCCGAAGCCAGTCTGATGAGACAGAAAGGAGCTTCGTTTGTGCCTTTAGCATCGAGACCACAGCAACCACCTCTCGGACTTGAGACTTGTAGTAGCAGTGGTGGAAAGAAAGACTATTTGAAAGCCCAAAAGAAACAGTTCAAGAAGTTAGGAAGCGGTTCGTCTAGTTCTATTGGTTCTGGCCAGAGTTATATAGGACCTTATTGCAGCACTTTTGGAGGGAAGCATTCCACAGAGCAGTGCCGAGGAGTGTTTGGCACTTGCCATATTTGTAGACAGCATGGACATTTTGCGCGAGTTTTTCCCCAGAGAGATACTCAGAGGTCACAGTGTGCCGAGTCATCTGGATCAGTGATCCAGACTGATAGACCATTATCTGTTGTTCACTTTTTCCAACCAACCCCTACTCCGACACAACCATGGCCAGAAGAAAGGCAAAGTGGTGACAATGACCGAGGAACAGATCCAGGATGCACTTGATGATATAGTGACATGTAACTGTTCTTTAATGATAATTCCGTGTATGTATTGAGAGACTCTCGTACATCCTACGTATGATTTCTGAATGAACTGCATCGATGTATGCTTTATCTGTTGAGTCAGTGTATGCTGTATTATTTTATCTCTTTACCTTTTGGGGAGAGTTTTGATATCAGTGAACTCTGTGAAACATCGTATACTACAGTGAGTTGAGAATGAGACTGAGTGAGCTTGTATTGTACTTGTGTTGTCTGAGTATGATTGCATTATTGATATTGATATACTGATCAAGTACAGAGTTACCATAGACTGATTCCGGAAGATTGTAAGATTCGGACCTGAAATGGCCGAAGAAGGAATATTGTACGGTAAGGATTCTAGATTTAGAATTTCTTTGATATTCATATTATCTATGACTTGATCATTACAGAAAGGAGCAGAGGGACTCCTTATGTATTCAGTTGACTTACTGAATTGAGTCTATCATTGGCTGATTTGCCAGTGACGTGAAAGTTACTGATGTTTTCCTCATATGTAACTCCGGGATTGATTCCAGCCAGGGAGATTGATTTCAGCCTTGACTGATACCAGGTACTGTTTTAATTTAAAACACCGTACCGAATGATGCCGTTTGAATTGAAGGATTTGAAAAATCAGGTAGAAGATTTACTAGCCGAGAGTTACATCTGATTGAGTGTTTCTCTTTGAGATGTATCAGTTATGGATGTGAGTTGATAAACTCTGTGTTCAGAATATTTTGATGATTCTCTTATTAGTTGATCTATGATATTCTGGTATATTCGAAAAATATGACTGATTTTGTTAAATATCTGAGTACTGTATTGAATATTCTGAGAAATGGAAAATTGTATACAGCAACTGTGGAACTGTGAATCTTGATTAAGACAGATTGTATTCAGGGCTTGTTATATCTGAAGATGATACATCTGTTGATCTAGCACAGTGAAGCCGTGATTAGTTGGCTGAGATTGATATCAGTGTCAGAAATTTGTAGTTGCATGAGTTTAGCAGGCTATTATATCTAACTGTTGTTTTAAATCTGATTGAGAATTGTTATTTTCTGGAAGCAGTATTTGATACAGATTGTATACAGTTGAGACTCGATACCGTTCAAGCCGAACCAGAGCTGATTTTGAGAGTTAAAACAGTTCAGAAAGTTGATCAGAATGTTCAGAACTCGATATCGACAGTCAGAGCAGGGCATCGATCAGAATATCAGGTATATGACACTGCAATGTATGTGAATAACCGATGTATTGTGCCTTATGTTTCGGATTGGAAACGACATATATTGTCAGATGTGTACAGTAATTGATCCAGTATTCACCCTGAAGGTAGGAAGATGTATACCGATATATGATAAATGGAAAAGACAGTTTTGATAATAAACAGATGAGATCAGATGTGGCAGAGTGTGTACTGAAATGTCTGAATTTCCGACAGATAAATACAGAAAGAAAGAACCCGGAGATTGGTTATATAGCTTATCGTTTCCTGAATGGAAATGAGATCACTTCCAGGGATATCATGATGAAGCTATCGCAATACTCCCGAGATTGAGTATCGATTTGAGTTAAGAATGACAGACTGATCAAGTCTGCAAGTTTTACTTCGTACATGTAGACGTACCGATATGACTAGATTACTGAGATATCTGTCAGAAAAGTGATCAGATTACACAGAATGCCGAAAATTGATTATATCAGACCATGATTTTGGTTAGCCTTACATGTTTGACAGAGTGTATAGCAGATTCTTCCACATATCACCCACAGAGTGAGGGATAGTCAGAACGAACTATCCAGATACGGGAAGATATAGTTAGAGCTGTAGTGCTTGATTTTAGCACTAGTTGACAAGATTCGTTGTCATTGTGAGAATTGTCGTACAACTGTTATTAAACGAGTACTGAAATAACATCGTTTGAAGTATGGTACGACAAGAAGTGCAGATTACCTTCTTTATTAGAATAGTATCTCTGAGGTACCTGAGATTGGACCTGATATGATCATATATATGACAAAGAAAGTGCCGCTGATTTAGAAGAAAATAAAAGCAGCACAAGATAGACAAACTGAATATGAAAACGTCAGACGACGACCGATGGTATTTAATATAGAAGATTGAATATTAAATTAATTTAGCCTAAACAAATTTGATGGCAGGTAACGATGTTGATTTGTTATGAGCTGTTGATTGGTATATACAGATATTGTATAGCCAGTATTTGAGATCGATGCCATCAGAGTTACTCCCAGATGTATGGTGATATGATACTTCTTGAATGATTATTCCAGATTGGAATCCGAGTCAATGGAAGGAAGATCATTCAGAATGAAGACTATTCCGTTGTTGAAAGTTCAAGGGAATGGTTAGGGCATCAAAGAAGCTATTTGGAAGACAGAATCGGAGATGAGATAAAGATTCCAGAATTGTTTATTGAGGTGAGTTTTCTGTTGGCTTCTGTATATTCCTCCTTTGGTATCTGATTTGATATCTGACTTGATTGCCTGTGATTTTGGAGTTGATTACCTGTGATTTCGAGGACGAAATCAGATCTTAGGGGGGAGAAATGTAATGCCCGAGATTTAATTACTGTAATCAGACGTGATTAATTGATAGAATTGAAGTTGTAGGAGCTCGAGTGGAGAACCGGGCGTCAGCACAATGCAAGATCAATATTTTGTACAAAACTGTTGGCGCCCGAGCGGTAGAAAAGGACCGCCCGAGCGCCAATGCACCACAAGAGCATGTTTTGGGCAGAAAGTGTGGCGCCCGAGCGGTAGTTAATGACCGCCCCAGCGCAAGTGTTCAGCAAGAATATTTTGTGGACAGAACGTCTGGCACCCGAGCGATAGTTTTTGGCCGTCCGAGCGCCAGTGCATCACAAACCGAGTAACCAAACAGAGTGTTCGGCGCCCGAGTGGTAATTTTTGACCGCCCGAGCGCCAACCAAAATTGAAGAAGAGGGTGCCACGTATCTTATACATGCACAAGCGATATATATATATAAGTTTCCTTCTTTCAGATCAGTAAAAACGAAGAAAGGAACGAGAAATCTTTTAGAAAATCCTTACGCCTTTATATTCCGATCCGTCTGTTAGATTTTGAATCCGACTTCAATACTGTGTTCCTATCAACGCAGGCTATAACTGGACGTACGTTTTACTACGTTTTGATATGTCTTGAAATTATGATATTGGGGGAATTGTGATTTGACTGATATATTGTGTTCTGGGTATACTGATCAGTATATAATTGAATTCAAATCGAAGAACAGACTGTTTATGCAATTTTTATGATTTTCAGAACTGATATGATCGAGATTGTACAGATTTGAGATTATGATCTGTTATTGTTGAGATTATGAGTATACTGATATTGATTATGAGTCGTGTTATTATATCTGTGATGTTGAGATTGACGGGGTTATTGAGATTGTATTGTTATGCCGTCGAATTATCAGTAGATTGATTTTGATCAGATTCAGTATTGATTGAGATTGTATCATGATATCGTTGATATGGATCAGATTATGTTTGATTTGAGTATTGATCAGAATAGGTCTTGAATTAAGTTATACATTGATACAGTGTATTCGATATTGTTATTGACAGATTGATTTGACAGGCAGTGAGTTCGAGACTTCGACAGAGTCAGATCAACAGAACGAAACGAAAGGTCTAAATTGATGTTGATGCGGGATTGCACAACTCGAGTTAGATTCGACTTGAGTTTCCCAAAATCACATACTTTACCTTATTGCATTGATATTTGCAATTGAATGAGATTGATATCTTTGGTCTATTGATTTATGTATTGAGTCATAGGCGGATGCGCCTAGTCGTAGACGATTGATCTCGTGACAGAGGACCAGATAGTGATGGAATCGTCATTGGGCTATTGCACATTGTCACAGAGGTTTGGCAGGATATGCCAGGGCGGATGTGCCTAGTCTGTGGCGGATTTGGGGAGTAGAGCAGCTCCTATCTCTGAGATTCGATACGGAAAGGACCAAAGTCCGTGAATAAGAACGTACCACCACCCCGATTGAGAGTGTAGGTGGGTGTATGTTCTTATTCAGATCGGGATCCCTAGATTAGGATGAGTCGAGTAAGAGTTTAAGAATCACGGAGTGTGATTCGGAGTTTGTATTGATTCATGTTTCTGATTTTGATACATGTTATGAATATCTGTTTCATGCTGTTATATTTGTTTATATGAAATGCATTTATACATGATTTATACTGGGAATGTAATTCTCACCGGAGTTATCCGGCTGTTGTCTTATTTGTATGTGTGCTTGACAACAGGCGGGACAGGATCAAGATCAGGAAGAGGATGAGAGATTATAGTTAGCGTGGAGATCCAGGCCCAGAAGCAGAATAGGATTCAGAACTGGATGTATAGTCGTTGAACCTAGTTGAGATAGTGACATGTAGTACATGATTTGTACTTTACTCTTGACATGTATATCGGATAGATTACTGTTACGTTTCCGCATTTATAATTTAAAAAGAAAAAAAAATTTAGTCCCACTTTTCTTAATGATTATATTTGACATTAATAATGATTAAGACATGAATTAGCGCTAGGTCCCCACACTAGAGCCCCAAATTCATACCATGCCTTGACCTTCTTTGGATATGCATTTGGTTTTCTTAAAAAGTACTAGAATTTTTTTTAAAACCTCACATAGCATTCAGCTGAACCATAAAATATTTTGACATCATTTTAAAATAACTCAACCAAATATAATTTGAAAACCAAAGGAAATAATTTAGCATAAAATTATCCAACATTTTACTCAACCTAAAAATAACATTTGAAAAGTATAGCTCATACTATAACCTCTCAAAAATCTCTCATAAAATAAATCAAAGTAATAAAATATCTTTTACATAACTTAAAATCATAAATCATAACTAGTGCGGAAAACTAGCGTCAGTCCTCGGGTTATGTTCACCTTCAGTCCAGCAAAGTCAACCATCAAGACCTCCATAATCATTATTATCATAATTACATGCATCAATCACACCTAGTGAGTCTAAAGACTCAACACACCATAATCTTGATAACAAGTAATATATATACAGATCACATACAACAGTGAAAAATACTCGTACTTAAAATATCATTTTTATGAAGATGCATAAACTTTATACAATAACATTTTCGTAAACATTTTCATGATGCATGAACTTTAAACAAAAACATTTTCATAATGATGTATCAACTTTAAACATAGACATTTTCATAAACTTTTCATAAACATTTTCGTAAACCTTTTCATATTATCCTCAACGTATTCATATGAACATGCATAACATAAACCTCAAAATTTTTCATTTTCCTCATTTCATAACATATATCCTTTCATCATGATCATAAACATTTTTCCTTTTTATTGAATTCAGATCGTTAATTGTGATTTTCCTCAAACCTCAAAAAGTCAATAAATCCATCTACATGAAACCGCAGTACTGGGCGGCGGGGAACACCAGCAACACTCTCACCGGTCAACTGGGCCCTGGCCTATCCTCATCGAATGGAAATACGATCTTCGGGCTCCCTCGGGGGCCTTCTCCCATAGATGAGTTTCCTCTGGGGTCTTTTCCCACGCATGGGTTCCCTCTGGGCCTTCTTCCGAAAATGGGCTCCCTCTGAGGCCTTTTTCCCTCATGACCTCCTCCTATGATTCACATTTTCATCACTTTATAAAATCATGCATTTAATATCTTTTTCCTTTTAAAAACAAGCATGCAACATATTTTTTAACGTTATCGTTTCCTCCTAAAAATCCATAAACTTTTTAAAGGAAACCTTTTAATATATACAAATCCATAAATATTTTAAATAAACATTTCAACATCATAATCATTTAAAATATGCATTTAAATTCATAAACATTTAAAATAAATATTTTAACATATTAAATCATAACCTTTTAAAATAACATTATGACATAATAAATCGTAAACATTTAAAATCCATGTCATAAAAATTCATAAACATTTGAAATAATCATATTAGCATATAAAACAACATTCAGGACACTGCCATGATGTTTACTAATTTCTAGGTGTAAAATTACCGTTTTACCCCTAGACGTAAAATTTCATATTTTTGTCATTTTCTTAATTTTATTGACTCTAAATTGTCCCAAATAATTATTTAAAGTTTACATGAATTTTCTAATATTTTTATTTGGCTTAATCGATGACTTTTAAATTAATCTTTAAACATAACGTATTAATGCGTTTTAATCCCGAATTAAACCAAAACTTAATACAAAGTTCCCAAATAAAAAACTTAGACTTTTAATAATTATTTGAGCTTAAATATAATTTTTCATACTTTTATTAAGCTTAAAACTAGGGATTTCAGTTAATTCGTTAATTAGCGTTTCGTGCGCTGATTAAATCCCGGATAATCCCAAAACTCACTATTTTGATCCCAAATTTTAAACATAGCATTTTTATTATTTATTCTACTCTTTCGAGTCATGAGCCACATCCGTGGACCCATGGATTCAATTTTACTTTTATTATTTTTGTTTTTGACCCATTAATGAACCTACCGAGCCATCTCCCAATTTACTCAAGCTACGCCCGAGCCACCTCAAGTCAAACCCTAGCCAACCCATCTAGGAACCCTCCTGACCAAGCCCAGTCCATAGAACCAGCATCTAAGATGCACATTCACTCCTGGAAACCGACCCAATTGCATGTGTTGTGTGTGCGTGAGGTGTTCTTGATGTATTAGGACTCCTAGCCTGCCTAGGACTCTACCAGCCCTTAACCACAGAGCCCCACCTAACCCTAGCCATCCCTAGACCATGCCCAGACCAAGCCCAGACAAAGCCCAGACCCCTAAACCCGAGCAACGAACCCCTGAAGCATGACAACAACCACTTGCCTAACTTGCTGTCATGAGCTTCTCCCTCACGTTTTTGTGTTTGGCTCGAGCCATGTCGAGCCACCTGCACCAACTTATGACCAGCCCCTCTAGGCACTCTCTTGGACCGTTAGAACCAATAGGACTCAAGCCCCAGTTGCAAACCGAAGCCATACATCCCAGCAACACAATCTGGCCGAGAAACCCACATACACTATAACTCTTGTTTCTATTGCTAGGACCTAGCCAACCCAACCAGGACCTGAACCATCCCCTCTGGCACCCTTCTAGGACCCTAAGGACCTATCCTAGCCCAGCCCAAATTTCCTGGCCGAGCAAACCAAATTTACACAAGCTGCTGCACCCAAGCGCTACCCTTTGCTGAAACTCTCGGGTTGAGTCCTAGCTTGCTAGGACTCCTCCCCAGCCCATGGTCTCGAGTCCTAGCATTTCTAGGACTCTTCCCTCGACCCATAACAGAACCTAGCTTGCCCTGGACCCAAGCACTGACCAAGCCAAGCCATCAAGACATGAAAACCGAGACTAGAAACACAATGATAGAATTTGCTCCCAGCTTGTGTTCTCTCCCTTTTGCAGCGTATTTGGTTGATGTTTATGACCCTAAAACCTGTATAAATCCATGCTTAATCATGTCCTAATCATGGCAGATATTTTAAACACATAAAAACTTGATTTTGGAATCAAATAACACCAGTTTAAAGCATATATGCACATAGTTACGAAAATAAAACTTGTGTGACTTGTTTTCATGCAAATTCATAAACAATTACATAATATGGTGTGAAGATGAGTAAAGGAAGAATATGGCGTGCATTTGCGTGTTTAACGCACGATTATTCGTTGATAATTGAAGAACGACGACCAGAAGATCCTTGGCTTCAATTATTTTGCAACCTTCGAAACTTTCTTTTCAAAATTGAGTGTGTGCCGTGAAGAATTGCTGGTGGGTGAGGAGTTTGAATTGTGATGGAGTGTGGGGCGTGTGTTTCCAAAAGGTTATGGGGTGGGTTTTGTGTATTTTATAGTAAATAAATCACTAATTAAACTTTAGGCCCATTAGGAAGGTTAATTAGGCCCAATTAGTCCACTAGTGTTTAATGAAAATATTTAAAATAATGTTGTTTAAATAAGTTGGTGAATTTATTAGCCGGGTTGCCAAAATGTTCGTATTTTTGTTGAAAATTCAACACCAATAAAAATAACGCCCGGCGTATAAAATCACCTCAAAACCGCATATTTTAAAAAATAAGAAAAATCATTAATTTTAATTTAAATAATTAAAAACAATTGCTTATAAATTTTTTTTCTATATTTCAGCCCTCGGTCTCCGTTCCTCGATCGCAACTCGAATAACCTTTTAAAATTACATTTTAACGCAACCATGTAGAAAATATATTTTAATCATGCAAATATGCACAAAATAATTAATTAATGCAATTAAAACATTTAATTAAAATACAAGAGAATTTAATAACTCGTGTATGTGGTTCGCGTGGACTTTTAAATTTTCGGGGCGTTACAATATACTTATAAGATAATAATATATAACATAATATAAATATGATTATTTAATATATTGGAACCATTTATTAAGTGGATTTCAATAATGTTCATTAATGTTAAATTTATTAAAATACCAAGAGTGGATCCTTTAATTTCAACTACTTAAATTAAAATTTGAACAATTAGAAATTACCAATTAAATATTCAAACAATTACAAGAAAAAAAATAAACAAAACAAACCAAAAGGACATTGTAGTGGACTTGTAATTACCTTATCTTTCCTGTGGATACGATATTCGGACTTACCAAATTAGACTACTTGTGGACAACCTGCTCTTGGGAGTGCAACAATCAAAGTCGCATCAAGTATTTGGCGCCGTTGTCAGGTAAGCATAATTTTATTTCAAGTCTATTAAATTTTGTTTATAGTATGTTTTTCTTTCTTTGAATTTTTATTGTTTTTGTGTGTTTTTTTTCATTTGCATGAGTATTTGGTCACGTACACTTAGTGGTTGACTCATTCGAAATAACCCTTTATTTTCACAAAATATGGCGGAAGAACCCATCCAAGAAAATGAAGATGAAATTCAATCTCAACATGATCATGATAGACGAAGAACACTTAGAGATCACTTGAATCCTACACCTACTAGTGCACTTTCATGTCTAGTTTTTCCACCTGATGTATCTCATTTCAATTTTAAGTCTGGTATTATCCAACTTTTACCCAACTTTCATGGCTTAGATTCTGAAAATCTATACAAGCATTTACGATAGTTTGAAGAAGTGTGCAACACATATAATGATCTAAATTGTAGCATGAACACCATTCGACTTAAGTTTTTTCCTTTTTCTTTTAAAAAAAGCTAAAACTTGGCTACAAAATCTTAGATCGGGATCCGTTCGAACTTAGGATTAATTGCAACAACAATTTTTGAAAAAGTTTTTTCCATCTCATAGAACAAATTCTTTCAAAAGGCAAATCATCACTTTCACTCAAAAACAAGGAGAAACTTTTTATGAGTGCTAGGATAGATATAAAGAATTGTTTAATCTTTGTCCACATCATGGTTTTGAAATTTGGAGAGCTGTTTCTCAATTTTATGAAGGCTTAACACCTAAAGATAGGCAAATGGTTGAATTTATGTGTAATGAAGCATTTGAAGATAAAGATTCAAACGAGGCAATTGAGTATCTCGATTCATTAGCTTAAAATGCTCAAAATTGGGACACTATAGGTACAATTTGTTGGGGATCGATAAGAGTTTAGAGGGGGGTGAATAAACTCTTTCCTTTGTTGGACGTTTTTTGCAAAAGGGTGCTAGAATCCTGTTAAAGATTATAGCTGATCTTGTTCAAATATATAACCAGCAAATCACAATAACTTGTGCGGAAATGATCTGATGGTTTAAGGGTGAAAATGATAAAACAGTAGGCAGTAGACAATGGTTGTTTATAGAAGTTCGAAGATGAAATTTTCTACGTCTTCTCTTTTTCTGTTTCTAGAATGTATCACTAAAAGACTTTGGATTTTACAGTACGACACTTGTACACACCCACTTCAGTAGGGCTTATTCTTCGCCTACTGAAACTCTTAGTTTCAAACAACGCAATGTAATGAATATAGCAAAGTTCTGGAAAAGACTCTTTTCCATATTACAGATTCTTCTCAATAAGATGTATAAAACTTGAATCGCTTGTGAAGAGGTGAAGAAACATCAGCACAAAATGATCTCAAAAGATCAGATATCTATTATAAAACGTGTGCTGCTTTTCTGTATGTTGAGCTTGAAGATAAGTAGTAGTTGATGATAGCTCAAACTAGCGTTGGAATAATCGTTGCCTTGATAATAATAATAATCTCCTTTTCTATAAAGGATTGACCCTTATATATAGAAAGCTTTGAATCCAATGTCTATAAGTAAAAACGGCTTCTGTGACTTCTGAGTAGAATCAGCTTTATCACATAAAAAGGGTCCTGCAAAAAGCTTCAAAGTAATCATTCTTTGTTTCATATTAAAACTAGTAAGGTGTATTAAATGTCTTTGTACATCATTAATGGTGCAATTAATACTAGTACTATGTAAAGTAATGGTAACATTTAAGACTGTAACGATCAAACAAAAGACGTTAAGTTCTAATAAGTTATGCTTCTGCTTTTCTTAGCCGAGTTCTGCTTCTGCTTTTATAAGCCGATAAGTACTTTGAAAAGTATTGCTTCTGTTAAAGCGATACAAGGGCTTCTGCTATTTATACTGTCTTCTGATTTAGTTATTACGGCCTATTGGTTTTAACTCTCATCACCACAATTCAATTAAGTCTAACAATTTCCCCCTTTGTGGTGATGTCAAAACCTAGATGTTAGTAAATATGAAGAACAACAGTAATATCAAAAAGCAGATAGAAAATATAACAAGATAATTGATAAGTAAATTTAAACAAAAGAGTTCAAAAGAGTTTAATCATCAGTGCCGATATTTCCTAACATTGTTTCCTCATTCTGAGGATCTTGATTTCTGAAGGAAGATTCTGCATGATGTCCTCCAGTTCTGTCTTCTTCTGACCTGCCTTCTGCTTCCCCCTTTTTGGCATCACTGGCCTGAATTCGAGAAATTAAATCATCCATTTGGCCAGTAAGAGTAATAATGCCATGATTCAGCATCTCCAGAACAGGTGCCTGATTCGAGACTCGTTCATTAAGAGAAAGAATAGATTGAGATTGGGACTCAATCTTGGTATCAATAAGTTCCAGTCTCGAATCCATAGCTTCAACTTTGTTGGAGACTGAGCGAATCAATGAATCATGATCAGAGACATTTTTAAGGATATCAGCTTGACCAATCAAGATGTTACCCTGATTCGAGAAAACAGATTGCCTGAATACACTGATTTCAACATGTAGCCTGGCCAACGATTCTGCCGTCCGAGTGACTTCTTTTGAGATGCGGTCACAGAAGAATTTGGAGGCACTAACTTCACCAGCATGTTCAAAGGACAAGTGTTTGACTATCTCCGAGAGATTGTTCAGATTTCTTTGCAGAATATCTATCTGAAATTCAAGATCAAATTTCTCTTCCGGCGATGGAGTTCTTTCGAGCATTCGCTGTCTGATCTCTACAAGATTAGCGATGCGAGTAGGAAAATCAGTAGGAGGGATAATCAAAGCTGTAGAAGGGGCATCTTCTGGTGGAGCAGTAGACGGTTCTGCAGACAGTTTAGCAGAAGTTCCTTCAGGAGCAGTAGAAGGTTCAGGTTCTGCTCTATCTTCTGGTTGGGGCAAAATAACAACGATGTCAGTGGTTTCCAGAGGTTCAACAACTGGATTAGATTCAGATGGATCATTCAATAGAGCTTCCTTTTTTTCTTGATGGTCAGCAGAAAATCTCTCCAAGTTTGGCAGTGATAAGGATTGAACAACATCTGATTCTTCCATAGTCTGGTCTGTTGTTGAGCTTCTTGGTTACCTTCTGGAATTTCCACTCAGCAACCTGAGGTGCTTCTGGTGCATCAGCAGAGAGTACAATTGATTGAATAACTTCATCAACTGATGCCAACTCATGAACAGAAATCAGAGATGAAGATTTGGTAGGCAATGTCGGGGATGCAGGAGTACTGGAAACCTTAGCTTCTGAAGGTGCTGTGGTCCTTTCCTCAAATGGCTTAATCTTGAGAAAGTCTGTGACATCACCTGCTTGGTACTGCAACGGCTCTCCAAAGGCCTGTTCTTGAGCAAGAAGTTGCTCTTTCATCAATCGTAGACAATCAGTCAAAATTTGAATCACATTCTGATCCTAAAAAGCAGTAGGATTCACGGCATCAAAATTTGATTTCAAGGTCTTCAAAACAGAATCCAGCTTTTGAAATTTTAGCTTATCAAGAATGTAACTCCTTCTGTTCATGGTCTCAATCACATTGTTAGTCTTAGCAGCAGCAAAGACCTTCGTTTCATTCTTCACCATTTTTGCGTAGATACCTAGTGATATCAAGTATGTGATTGGGTGGAAAACTCTAACCTTAAGCCAATCGTCTAAGAAAGTCATGTCTTCACTGGCAGATTTTTCAATTTCTTCCAAGTGAAGATCAATAGCAGTATGATTAAGTGACTTGTCACCAAGAGGTTGTGGTTCTTAAACAAGTTTTCCCTTGCCTTTATCTGATGATGATGCAGGCAGCACGGGTCTAAAAGCAGAAGACCCTGCAGGAGCTTCTCTAATAACAACTCTAGAAGCGGGTCTAAGAGTCTGAGATGAAGTAGAAGTGGTGGCAGTGGGGATGGCTCCTGGGATTGAGGAGGGGACAGATTCCAGTTTAGATGAGGTAGCTTCTGGAAAAACTTGTCTCAAAGGACAGTGTCAAGGTCAGCAATGGCTGCTGTTTTCTTGAGGCGAATGGTGGTTCTAGGTTTTTTTTTTTGCTGGGGGTGGCTGGGAGTGAGGCTTGAGTTAGAGCAGCGAACTCTTCCAAAATGGTTTTGTCTGAATCAGTCAAAACAACTACTCTCTTCCTCTTGATTTTCTTCTGAGGAGCTTGAGCCTCAGTTTGAGCATCGCCAATCTTCTTCTTCAGAGCGACAAATTCAGCCACAGCTGGCTTCGGCCTTAAAGCAAGTACATTATAAGCATCGGCCATTGTGACAAATGAACCATCTTGTTCAAAAGTCAGAATGAACATCAAGCTGATCTGAAAAGAAAAACCAGTACCTTCCTCACAATCATATCCTTCGTTATTTTGAAAAGGAAACGATTCCAATCCACTTTGGCTTCAGAAGTGATGGCTATCATCACTTGAACTTTTCCTTTGGTCAGCTTATCAAAAGTACCAGCCTTGACCAGAAGCGTCTTTGCCACAATGTCCGCGAGTACTTGGTACTCCATCTTCAGAAGCTTCTTGAAGCAAGAGGGAGAGAGTTCCTCTCCAGAAGCTGAGAATGTGGTAAGGGCAGTGGACATGTCTTCCTTAGAAATAGTATAAACATCAAAATTACCTGAGAATGGAAGGAAAAAGTTGACCCCAGAAATGCAGCATCATTGGTTATGAATGCATCTCCCTGTGAGTAAATGATTTCCCATCCTCAACGGTCGCTTTAGCATTAAAGTTCAGGAGGGAAGTCTTGTAGATGATGGCAGGTGCTTCCAGAAATCTTCTAAGACCAGATTTCTCAATGGCCTTGAACATCTTAGCAATATTCTCATCCTTGATGGTCAGAACTGATGCAAAGTTAACTTGGTAAGCGTTGAAAGTATAAGCTTCAGCCATTTCGGCAAATAAGAAGGATTCGAAGTACAATCTGTAGTAGAGAAATGCGAGAGAAAGCAGTAGCTAGTATGCAATAGTCTGAAATCGTAAAAGTTGAAATGAGAGAGAAGAGACAGTTAATATACAAAATGTACAGTCGTCAGTGAAAACTTAAGGACACGTGTCAATATGTCGTTGGTTGAGTTTTTAAAAGCTAAAGTAGTGATTGTTAGATAAGCCAATGATTTTGAAAATTTAGAAATTCAATGAAAAGAGCGGGCTGTCCAAAGCGGTTACTAAAGAAAATCATAAGAGGATTTGTCGTTTTATGATAATATCTATGGAAAATCATAAAGTACTGAAATATATCCAACATCTTGATAAAAACCAGTAGACACATTGTTTTATCCAAAATACACATCTCCTTCTGTTTTAGACGTGGTACATAAATATCAGTCAATAATATTCCCCATAAATTAATGCAAATAAACAAATATTACAAACGAAGATTCGAGATCTGAGGGAATGACAGGTGACTCTTGATATTCGTGCAGGAGGTGAACAGTTAGGCGACCCTTTAACTTCCACGAGACTCTATATAAATACCTGCAAGCTCACAAACTAAGTAATATTAAACATAAAAGAAATCAAATGGATAGAGTAAGCAATTTATCTGAGTCTTCTCCGGAGTTGGATGCAGCAGGGGAGTTCCAAGAACAGCTTCCGGCGTCTCGTAAGAAGATGTTTGAAGACATCGTTCTCCAAGAGATGAAGACTTGGAAGCAATTTCTTGCCCTGTAATCTGAATAATCAGTTAGATTATTCTATATTATGTTAAAAAAAGCTGTTGAATAATACCTTTCAGCAACCACGATCATGCAAAGAGAGGGGGGTTATTCCAGTAAGTTCTAGTAGGGTTACTAGTTAGGGTTTCTACTGTAAGTCTCAGTACTTCTGATATCTAACATTGTAACAGCTTATCTACTGTAATGCATCTGGTTTTATGAATGAAACATTTTATTTTGTCATACTTCTGGTTATCTACTGTTTTTACTTAATGCATAAACGAAAAAGAGCAGAAGACAATAATCAGTAGTTAAGACAAATCAATTAAACCGAGAACATTACAAAAATAAGAAAAGTTATTCTCAGGCACATGCTTTGTAAAGATATATGTTGCTTGTTGATCAGTAGGGACATATTCCAGACGAATGTCCTTCTTCTGCACATGATCTCTAATAAAATGATTTCTGATGTCAATGTGCTTCGTTCTGGAATGAAGTATTGGATTGTGTGTAATTGCTATAGCACTGGTATTGTCACAGAATATAGGTGATTTAGAGGCTTGAACTCCATAATCCTTAAGTTGTTGTTGCATCCAAAGTAATTGATAGCAGCAACTTCCAGCAGCAAGATATTCTGCTTCTGCAGTAGACGTGGTGGCTATAGAAGTCTGCTTTTTACTAAACAGGAGATCAACCTATCACCAAAAAATTGACAAAAACCACTGGTGCTTTTTCTATCCAATTTGGAACCTGTATAGTCCGCATCTGAATATCCAATAAGATTGAAATAAGAATCATTGGGATTCCAAAAGCCGACATTTTGAGTACCCTTTAGATATTTCAGAATTCGTTTAGCAGCAATATAATGCGATTGCTTAGGTTTAGACTGAAATCTCGCACAAATACAAACAACAAATATAATATCAGGTCTACTAGCAGTAAGATATAACAATGAGCCAATAAGACGACGATACTGAGTTACCTCTACTGAAATTCCACTTTCATCTTTATCAATTTTAGTGGATGAGTTCATTGGTGTGGAAGCAGCAGAGCATGTTTTCATGCCAATCTTTTTCAGTAGTTCTTTTTTATACTTAGCCTGATTTATGAAGATTCTTTTATTGAGTTGCTTGATCTGCATTCCTAGGAAGAATGTCAATTCTCCCATCATGCTCATTTCGAATTGTTCCTGCATTAACTTAGCAAACTTTGCACACAATTTGGGGTTAGTTGATCCAAAGATAATGTCATCAACATAAATCTACACTAACAAAATATGCTTATTCTTAACTAAAGTAAAAAAAGTTTTGTCCACTGTACCGATTGTAAAATAATGATTGACAAGAAATTGTGAGAGAGTGTCATACCAAGCTCTAGGTGCCTACTTCAAACCATACAAAGCTTTGTGTAATTTAAAGACATGATGCGTTAAGAAATGATCAATAAAACCTGGAGGTTGTTCAACGTAAACCTCTTCTTGCAGTGGACCATTTAGGTGTTTGTGGAAGAAAACATTCAAGATGGGAGTACTCGTGACCAATTAGATATTTGTTCAATTGATACTGTTAAAGAAAATATTGAAATTAATATTGATGATTCTATCGGGTTTCACTCGTTACTAGGATCAGAGAAAGAATTTGAGGCAAAATATGAGAACAAAGATGAACCACCCATATTGGAGTTGAAACCCTTGCCAGAAGAATTGAAGTATGCATTCCTGGGAGAAGATGAAACATATCCGGTGGTAATTTCTTCCAAACTAGCAAGTGATCAAGAAGGTAAATTAGTTGATATGCTTAAAATACATAAAAATGCAATTGGTTGGACACTAAAAGATCTCAAAGGCATTAATCAACTAATTTGCACTCACAAAATTCACTTAGAAGAAAATGCTAAAACATATCAACAACCACAAAGAAGATTAAATCCACACATGAAAGATGTTGTGAAAACTGAAATTCTCAAACTACTTGATGTTAGAATTATCTACCCTATTTCTGATAGTAAGTGGGTAAGTCCAACACAAGTAGTTCCAAAAAAATCAGGCATCACAGTGATAAAAAATGAAAAAGGTGAATTTTTAACAAGTCGAGTCCCATCTAGTTGGCGAATGTGTATTGATTATAGAAAATTAAATGACGCCACTGGAAAAGATCATTTTCCATTACCATTTTTGGATCAAATTTTAGAAAGAGTAGCAAGTTATCCCTACTACTGTTTTCTTGATGAATATTTAGGCTATTATCAAATTTTCATTGCACTTTAAGATCAAGAAAAAACTACATTCACATGTCCTTTTGGAATATTTGAATTCAGAAGGATGCCATTTGGTTTATGTAATGCCCTAAAAACATTTCAAAGATGAATGCTAAGCATTTTTATCGACATGGTTGGAAATTGTTTGGATATTTTAATGGATGATTTAACTGTTTCTGGGAATACATTTAATAATTGTGTTGAAAATTTGGAAAAAGTTTTAAAAAGATGTGGGGAAAAATGTCTTATTTTAAAATGGGAAAAATGTCATTACATGATTACTTCTGGGATTGTTTTGGGACATGTTGTGTCATCTCATGGAATTGAAGTTAATAAAGCAAAAGTTGATGTCATTGCCAATTTACCCCATCCAAAAACCATTAAAGAAATTCGCTCATTTTTTGGACATGCTGGATTTTATAGGAGGTTTATAAAGGACTTTAGTTTAATCTCTAAACTCATTTGTAACCTCTTACAAAAGACACTGCATTTGAGTGGACTCAAGAATGTCAAAATTCTTTTGATAAAATCATTCGACATTTAACATCAGCTCCTATCATGCAACCTCCTGATTGGTCTTTACCATTTGAAATCATGTATGACGTGAGTGATTATGTAGTCGGTGCAGTATTGGCTCAAAGAAGAAATGGTAAGCCTTATGTGATATATTATGCAAGTAGAACTTTAAACTTTGCTCAAATGAATTACTTCACAACTGAAAAAGGAATACCTGCTGTAATATTTGCATTAGATAAATTTCGTTCTTATTTGATTGGATCAAGGTTTATTGTGTTTACTGATCATTCTGCCATTAGATATTTTATTGACCAAACAGGATGCAAAGCCATGATTGATACGATGGATTTTGTTGCTCCAAAAATTTGACATTGTGATCAAAGATAAAAATAGAACCGAGAATATCGTAGCCGATCATTTATCGAGACTAGTAACATGATCATCTTGTGAAATAACACCAATTAACGATAATTTTCCTGATAAACATCTATTTTCAGTTACAACTACACCTTGGTTTGCTAACATAGTAAATTTTCTTGTGACAGGAAAAATACCACCGCAATGGTGTTCCCAAGATAAAAGAAATTTTTTGAATGAGGTAAAAAAACTTTTATTGGGATGATCCATATCTGTTCAAGTATTGTCTAGATCAAATTTTTTGACGTTGCATACCCGACAATGAGGTAATTAATGTCATTAAATTTTGTCATTCAGAAGCATGCGAAGGACATTTTTCTTCAAAGAAAATGGCTGCAAAAATCTTGCATTGTGGATTTTATTGGCCCACTTTGTTTAAAGACACCCACAAAATCTGCAAGATCTGTGAAAATTGTCAAAAAATGAGTGCGATTTCAAAAAGAAACATGATGTCTTTGAATCCTATCATTGAAATTGAAATATTTGACTATTGGTGAATTGATTTTATGGGACCTTTTTCACCATCGTTTGGATACTTGTATATTTTAGTTGCAGTTGATTATGTTTTCAAATGCATAGAGGCAATTTCATGTCGAACAAATGATCATAAAATCGTCATCAAATTTTTGAAAGAAAATATATTTAGTAGATTTGGAATTCCTCGAGCCATGATAAGTGATGGGGGAACTTACTTTATAAATAAACCATTTGCTACATTAATGAAAAATATGGTATTACTCACAAAGTAACTACTCCTTATCATCCTCAAACAAATGGACAAATTGAATTATCTAATAGGGAGATAAAGCAAATTTTGGAAAAAATTATTAACCCAAATAGAAAAGATTGGTCTCTGCGACTTAATGATGCACTTTGGGCTTATCGAACAGCTTTTAAAACATCATTGAATATGTCTCCTATAGGTTGGTTTACGGAAAGCATTCATTTTCCCGTGGAATTGGAAAATAAAGCTTATTGGACGATCAATGTAAAATCCAGGATTTTAGATTTTATCATGATAATATTTTGTACCAAGATTTGCGAGATTTTCGGAATTTGTGATGTAGCATTTTTTTTGGAACTCAAGAATTTAAATAATATCGTGTATATTTTTTCGGAATTTGAGATATGCAGAATTATACCGGATATAGATCTAAGATTTGATATACCTGGATAAAGATTTAAGCAAGAAGATAACCCAATCTTGGAACTAAAAATCTTGAGGATTTTATCATGGGATTTTCGAAAATAATATTGAAAGAATATTAGGGAATTTTCGAAAATCATAGATAAAGGGAAAAGTTTACACGATAAATGCAGCTTGGGAAAGATTTAACTACCAGGATTTTAGGAAAATAATCAAGATCTTATTTGGGAAAAATACTACTAAATTTCGGGTTTAAGTCAGCAAATTTGTGGGATTTAAGAAATATAATTTTTATTATTTTAGGAAATAAAAAGTCTACCGAATATTGGGAATTAGACAAAAAAGTTGAAACTTTGCAGGCTGGGCAAAGCATAAATTTCGAAATTTATCCTTGGGATACATACATGAATTTCGAAATTTAGGTCTAGGATAAAGAATAAAATTTAGATTTGATCACGATTTTGGATGGAGATTTGATTCAAGTTTAAACGCGCGGATGACATCTATCGAGATAGCAGCCAACCCCTATAAATAGGAGGGCCTATAACTCGAAAATTCACACCATTTTCTACTCCAGTTTTTCGAGTTTCTCTCCTAGTTTTCTTAGGATTTTCGAGGGCTTGCTCTCTCAGTGAGCGAAGAAGCGAAGCGCTGCTGCAGTCCAACCCCGAAGCTAGGGTTCGAAATTCCAGTGCAGGAATTCCCTCTATTCACGTTTTCTACGATATCTAAGGTAAGTGGGCTTGTTTTAAATGTGTAATTTCGGTGTATGCATTTTCGTATTTTCGAAATTTCGGTCGAGTACAATTCTTCTTCTACCCCTTCTGGCTACGATTTGTGCATGAGTTTTATGTTGACACTGTGAGGATTCAACTTGATATGGGAGGGAATCCCAACTATGATATGACCCTCATACGGTGGGGATATAACCGATCCGGCCTCGCCCCCTTAGAGGAATAAAAATTAGGGACTGACGTCAGTAAACCATTGAAAGTAGAGGAATCTCAGTGTCAGGTCAAGGATACGAATGTGGTATGAGTCAATTTATGCATGGTGTGTGTGTGTACGTATTTCGAATTTTATATGCATGTTGTTGTGTACTCGAACGGCCCCCACTTGCTGAGTATTTCCCAAAATACTCACCCCTTACAACCTTCCCAGATAAATCCGAAGATAAAACAGAGGAACAAGTTGAGAAAGAAGAGTCGGATCAATTTTGGGGCTGGTGAAATTATTTAAATTTCGAGAATTTTGCTGCAAGGATTTAAGAATTTTAGTAGGTTTATTTTAATTGTAAACGCTTCCGCAATTTATTCAATTTATTCAGTTGTAGAGACAATGGTTGTTTTTGCGAATTTATGAAATAAACTGGTTTCGGTTTATACTGTGCTACGAGGCTGGTTGTTTTTCGATTGTGTGATTGATGAACAACGCCGGTGTCAAATCCCGAGTTTCGGGGCGTGACATTTCAGTGGTATCAGAGCCGCCAGGTTCAAAATCAGAGTGGAAGAATAAAAAAAATTTCGGATTTCGGCCAAACAGCACCTTACGTGCGCCGCCGAGCTTTTCCACCGATTCCGGCCGATTCCGCTAACGTGTATTCGATCAGAGACCAGTTCCGAAATCGTCTCGACGAAACGAACAATAGCCCTCAACCAATTTCAGATTTAGTGTTCGGTTGAAGCCGTAATTTCAGATCTAAGAACTAGGGCGTGTAAACCCTAAACGCCGAATTTTGTTTTGTCCAATTACCCTACCAATACTACTCCGATTTTAAATTAATTTTACACAAACGATACACAATCCATGGGTAACGTTTCTCAACAATCAATTTCTGGATCGGATCAACCAATCGTAAACGCCCAAATTCGAGATAGTTAGCGAGTTGCGCGAATTTTTCCGGCCAAATTAGGTAACTTCCGACCGATTCTGGCCGTGACATCGCCGGTTCCGAGACCCTAACCTCTTCGCCAACGCGCGCCTTTACTCCGACCGTACTCCGGCGAGTCAACCCGGCGAGTCAACTCGGCTGAATCATCGAGTCAACCCGCCACCTTTAACCTCCTATTTTCGGAAATTTTCGAAAAATACATATAAATTTCGATACCTTGCTCTATTAGTTCTTGATATTTATTTTATCCTATTTTTGATATTCTGAGCGTTTCCTTTCTTTATTGTTTCAGGAAATGGCTCGTTTCCGTGTCACCGCTCGTAAGAAAGTGACCCCGATTACTCTTAGGGAGACGACCCAGCTGGATAATCACCAACCTCGCACGCGCGCTCAGGCTGCTATACATTTAAAGGAATTGGCTATAGGACACCAGGATAGGACTATCAGGAGACTGAGAGCTAGTAATCTTGAGAGGAGGCAACAAGTGAAAAATATGACTACCAAACTGGAGACGGCAGAGAAAAGAATTGACGAAGTCTTCCAAATGTTCGAGCTCGTTAAAGAACATAACTGCGAACTGCGAGAGTCATTACAAATAACGATGAGTCAAGCCAAGCAAGCTAAGGAGGAAGTGGATAGACGCACCATAGAACTGTCTGAAGCTTGTCAAGCCCGGCTGAAGGATAAGAAAAAAATTGAAGAATCCTGGAATGTGATCATGCAATTATCTGAGAATAACCAAAGACTATCCAAGGAGGTAGACGAGAGGAAAGCAAAGGAGAAGGAGCTCATCCAGAAGAATGAAACAAATTGCGCACACGCAAGAAATGAATTGAATGACGCGATAGGAAAGATTCTGACCCATAGGGAACAGATTGCTGAGTTGGAATCGGAAAATCATAGCCTTCAGATGCAGCTGGCAGATTTCATAGACCCAGAGATGCTTGATGACCTCGAGGAGGAAGAAGCCCCACCTGATGTGGCAGTTGGAAATGGCGAGATAGCAGATTAGAACGTTTAGTGGACCATTTCTTTTTGTAGTATTTCCGTTCTTGCTACATTTTCTTTTCTTCAGTACATTTATTTATTTAGATTGATCATGTTCATTTATTTTCCTGTTTGAGAAATCAATAAAATATTTTATTTGTTCCATTGATTTCAATTTACTTCTACGCAATCTATTGCATGAACCTACTCGTACCAATTTTTAGAACTTGCGAATGTAGGAAATGGCCGGCAGACCCCCAAGGCAAAACCGCAACCTGCGTTACGCTAATGCCGATCGCGAAGAGAGACAGGAGAATCGACAGGAGAATGGACCACCGCCTTGCAGTTAATCTAAGCCAAGCTGATCTTATGGCCATAGCCACCATAGTGGCCACGACACTGCAAGGGTTGGGAAACCCAAATGCCAATCAACCACCTCCACCACCACCACCGAATGGAATCAAATTTCATTATGAATCCCTCCGAAAGAACAGATGTCCGATATTCAGAGGGGACGCTGATCCCGAAGTTGGCCAGAGTTGGCTAAAGAGTGTCGAGACTCAGTTAAGGCTTTTGGAAGTCCCCGAGGCACTCAAAGTGGATGTGATTGTGCCTTTCCTGGAAGACAGAGCAGCTAAATGGTGGGAAGCAGTCTCGCCAGCCATGATCGCTGCTGGACCAATCACATGGCGAAACTTCCGAGAAACATTTCTGAAACAGTACTATCCGGCAGAGGTCAGATTGCAGAAGTTAAGTGACTTTGAAAATCTCACTCAAGCTCCAGACATGTCAGTAGTGGAGTACACGTCTCAGTTTAATGCCCTTGGATCTTATGCTCCGGCCATCATGGCGGACGAAGTTTTGAAGCTGCACCGCTTCAAGAGAGGATTAAATAGTAGAATCCAGTAAGCCTTAGCAGTTTATCAGCCCGCCAATTTTGCAGATCTTATGGGTGCAACTATCCGAGCTGAAACCGACATCCGCCGCAGGGAGGGAGAGAATAAGAACAAGCGACCCCATGCCGGTCAGTCTTCTCAGGGCGGGTAGAAGTTCAGAAAGCCAAACCAATCAGGCGGACCTTCCTCAGGGCAAACCTCAGCGGCCAACCATCAAGGACCCAAGCCATGCCCGAAGTGCGGTTTCAGACACCCCGGGGAATGTCGAAGAGCCAGTGATGCGTGTTTCGGATGTGGGAAAGCAGGGCACAGGATCGCAGATTGTCCTACGGCCGCCAACCAAGCAGCTGGGCCCAACAAGGGAACTTGGCCGAATGTGGGAGCTAACCCCAACAAACCAAAGGAGAATAAGCCTAATGCCAGGGTGTTCGCTATGAACCAAGAAGAGGCAGACGACGCCAATGAAGTCGTATCAGGTACCATCTTACTTCAAAAAGTACCTGCTTATGCATTGTTTGACTGTGGTGCTACACACTCTTTTGTGTCTAAAAGGTTTGCTAAGAAAGTAGGACTTAAGCCCGAATCTCTAACTGAACCTTTTCGGATAGCCACACCTACGAGTAAGACCATAGAAACTCATGAAATTCACAAGGATTGTAAGATCGGTATCGCTAATCAGACTTTCAGTGCCGACTTGATACAATTGGTTATGGTCGATTTTGACATCATTCTAGGGATGGACTGGTTAGGCAAAAACCATGCAATAGTGGACTGTAAAGGGAAAAGAGTTAAGCTCCGAACCCCAAATCAGGCAGAGATCGTGTATCATGGTAAATCCAAGGAACGAAAATCACTCCTTTCCGCTTCCCAGGCATGGAAGGCCATGAAATCCGGAGAAGACATCTACCTAGCAATGATCAACAAAGTGCAAGGAGAAGTCGAAATGAGGATAGAAGACATCCCAATAGTATGTGAGTTCCCGGATGTTTTCCCAGAAGAACTCCCAGGGACAGTTCCGGACCGCGAAGTTGAGTTCGAAATTAATCTGGTTCCTGGTGCAGCACCAATCTCTAAAGCACCTTACAGGATGGCGCCAGCTGAACTCAAGGAGCTAAAAGAGCAACTCCAAGAATTGCTGGACAAAAAGCAAATTCGAGCTAGTGTGTCCCCATGGGGAGCGCCAGTACTCTTTGTGAAGAAGAAAGATGGGAGTATGAGATTGTGCATCGACTATAGAGAACTGAACAAGATCACTATCAAGAACAAGTACCCTCTTCCGAGAATAGACGATCTATTTGACCAGCTCAAGGGAGCCGCAGTCTTTTCTAAATTGGATCTGAGGACTGGATACCACCAACTGAAGGTCAGGGCTGTAGATATCTCCAAAACAGCTTTTCGGACAAGATATGAGCATTATGAGTTCACAGTGATGCCTTTTGGGTTGACCAATGCACCTGCAGCCTTTATGGACCTAATGAACAGAGTGTTCAAACCATTTCTGGACCGGTTCGTAGTGGTATTTATTGATGACATCCTCATTTATTCTCCCAACGAGGAAGAACATGAAGAGCACCTCCGCCTTGCACTACAGACACTGAGGGAGAAAGAGCTATATGCTAAGTTTAAGAAATGTGAGTTCTGGCTTAAGAGTGTATCCTTTTTAGGACATGTGATCTCGGAAGCAGGAGTATCAGTGGATCCCAAGAAAGTTGAGGCAATTACAGAGTGGCCAAAACCTAAGAACGCCACAGACATCAGGAGCTTTCTTGGACTGGCAAGTTATTACAGGAAGTTCGTCGAAGGTTTTTCTTCCATAGCTATATCACTGACTAAGCTCACTCAGAAGAATTCCAAGTTCATCTGGGACGAAGGTTGCGAGAAAAGTTTTCAGACATTGAAAGAAAAACTTGCATCCACGCCAGTGCTAATCTTACCTACTGAAGATAAGGAATTCACCATCTACAGTGACGCATCTAAGGAAGGTCTGGGATGCGTACTCATGCAAGAGGGAAAAGTGATCGCCTATGCGTCAAGGCAGTTGAAACCGCACGAAAAGAACTACCCTACGCATGATCTTGAGTTAGCAGCAGTTGTCTTTGCCTTAAAAATCTGGAGGCACTATCTCTATGGTGCCAAGTGCGAAATTTTCACAGATCACCAGAGTCTCAAGTACTTGTTCACCCAAAAAGAACTAAACATGAGGCAAAGGCGATGGATCGAACTATTGAAGGATTACGACTTGACTATAAGTTACCATCCAGGTAAAGCGAACAAAGTGGCCGATGCTCTGAGTCGGAAAAATGGAGGCAAGATCACTCTAGCTTCACTCTCCGCCCAGCCATGTCTGCAGGAGACCGTCAAGTTAAATCAGGACCGAGACCCCGAGCTAAAGAAACTTAAGGAACAAGTCAAAAACGGGAAGTCTCAAGATCTACAAATTGATGACAAGGGAGTCGTTTGGATGAATGGACGACTGTGCGAACCGAACAACGATAACCTTCGCCCAGAAATACTATCAGAAGCACACAAGTCCAAGTTTTCAGTCCATCCAGGCAGTACAAAAATGTACAGGGACCTTAAGGGTACTTTTTGGTGGAATGGAATGAAAAGAGATGTGGCAGAATTTGTCTCAAAATGCCAAGTGTGACAACAGGTCAAAGCAGAGCACCAGTGACCTGGAGGATTATTGCAACCTTTGGAGATACCCGAGTGGAAATGGGAGCACATCTCCATGGACTTTGTGGTAGGATTACCAAAGTCAAGGCAAGGTCAGGACGGAATATGGGTAATTGTAGATAGACTTACAAAATCTGCACACTTCCTACCCGTCCGTATGAACTACAATCTGGACAAATTAGCTACACTGTACATGGACAATATTGTAAGACTTCATGGAGTACCAGTGAGCATCCTGTCTGACAGAGACCCAAGGTTCGTCTCGCGCTTTTGGAAGAGCTTTCAAGAGGCCATGGGAACGAAAGTAACCCTAAGTACGGCCTATCATCCTCAAACCGATGGACAAACGGAGAGAACCATCCAAACTTTGGAAGATATGCTGCGAGCATGCACTCTTGAATTCAGTAGCAATTGGAGCACTCATCTACCTTTAATTGAGTTTGCTTACAACAACAGCTATCACAGCAGCATCGGAATGGCCCCATACGAAGCTCTTTATGGAAGGAAATGTCGATCACCACTTTATTGGGATGAAGTGGGAGAAAAAGCAGTAGTAGGACCCGAGCTCGTACAGATAACAGTAGACAAGGTTACAGTAGTCCGAGAGAAACTCAAGGCAGCTCAAGACCGACAAAAGAGTTGGGCAGATCTGAAAAGAAGGCCAGTGGAATTCAACGTTGGCGAGAAGGCCTACGTGAAAGTGTCGCCTATGAAAGGAGTTGTCTGATTTAGTAAAGCCGGGAAGCTAAACCCCCGTTATGTAAGACCCTTTGAAATTTTGGAAAAAGTAGGCACACTGGCATACAGATTGGCGCTGCCGCCAAACATGTCTAGAATTCATAATGTTTTCCACGTGTCCCAACTACGGAAATACATCTCGGATCCAAGCCACGTGTTGGAAGTAGAACCGCTCATAATCTAAAGTAACTTGGGAGAAGAGCTGAAGTACGAAGAAGTTCCCATTAGAGTCGTGGACACCAAGAACCAAGTACTGAGACGACGAATCATTCCCTACGTCAAGGTACAATGGTCGAATCACAACGAAAGAGAAGCCACGTGGGAGCTAGAAGAAAGGATGAGAAACCAGTACCCGTACCTCTTCGGAGACCAAGCCAACCCAAGTTTCGAGGACGAAACTTCCCATAAGGAGGGAGGGATGTAAAATCCAGGATTTTAGATTTTATCATGATAATATTTTGTACCAAGATTTGCGAGATTTTCGGAATTTGTGATGTAGCATTTTTTTTGGGAACTCAAGAATTTAAATAATATCGTGTATATTTTTTCGGAATTTGAGATATGCAGAATTATACCGGATATAGATCTAAGATTTGATATACCTGGATAAAGATTTAAGCAAGAAGATAACCCAATCTTGGAACTAAAAATCTTGAGGATTTTATCATGGGATTTTCGAAAATAATATTGAAAGAATATTAGGGAATTTTCTAAAATCATAGATAAAGGGAAAAGTTTACACGATAAATGCAGCTTGGGAAAGATTTAACTACCAGGATTTTAGGAAAATAATCAAAATCTTATTTGGGAAAAATACTACTAAATTTCGGGTTTAAGTCAGCAAATTTGTGGGATTTAAGAAATATAATTTTTATTATTTTAGGAAATAAAAAGTCTACCGAATATTGGGAATTAGACAAAAAAGTTGAAACTTTGCAGGCTGGGCAAAGCATAAATTTCGAAATTTATCCTTGGGATACATACATGAATTTCGAAATTTAGGTCTAGGATAAAGAATAAAATTTAGATTTGATCACGATTTTGGATGGAGATTTGATTCAAGTTTAAACGCGCGGATGACATCTATCGAGATAGCAGCCAACCCCTATAAATAGGAGGGCCTATAACTCGAAAATTCACACCATTTTCTACTCCAGTTTTTCGAGTTTCTCTCCTAGTTTTCTTAGGATTTTCGAGAGCTTGCTCTCTCAGTGAGCGAAGAAGCGAAGCGCTGCTGCAGTCCAACCCCGAAGCTAGGGTTCAAAATTCCAGTGCAGGAATTCCCTCTATTCACGTTTTCTACGATATCTAAGGTAAGTGGGCTTGTTTTAAATGTGTAATTTCGGTGTATGCATTTTCGTATTTTCGAAATTTCGGTCGAGTACAATTCTTCTTCTACCCCTTCTGGCTACGATTTGTGCATGAGTTTTATGTTGACACTGTGAGGATTCAACTTGATATGGGAGGGAATCCCAACTATGATATGACCCTCATACGGTGGGGATATAACCGATCCGGCCTCGCCCCCTTAGAGGAATAAAAATTAGGGACTGACGTCAGTAAACCATTGAAAGTAGAGGAATCTCAGTGTCAGGTCAAGGATACGAATGTGGTATGAGTCAATTTATGCATGGTGTGTGTGTGTACGTATTTCGAATTTTATATGCATGTTGTTGTGTACTCGAACGGCCCCCACTTGCTGAGTATTTCCCAAAATACTCACCCCTTACAACCTTCCCAGATAAATCCGAAGATAAAACAGAGGAACAGGTTGAGGAAGAAGAGTCGGATCAATTTTGGGGCTGGTGAAATTATTTAAATTTCGAGAATTTTGCTGCAAGGATTTAAGAATTTTAGTAGGTTTATTTTAATTGTAAACGCTTCCGCAATTTATTCAATTTATTCAGTTGTAAAGACAATGGTTGTTTTTGCGAATTTATGAAATAAACTGGTTTCGGTTTATACTGTGCTACGAGGCTGGTTGTTTTTCGATTGTGTGATTGATGAACAACGCCGGTGTCAAATCCCGAGTTTCGGGGCGTGACGATCAAAACTTTTAATTCAATCATAGATGAGGCCAGCAAATTGCGCAAATTGCAACATAATGAACTTGATGAACTCCGAAATGACGTGTATGAGAATTCAAGGATTTATAAAGCAAAAATAAAATCATTTCATGATAGAACAATTCTTAGAAAATCATTTGAGATTGGTAAAAAAATTTTGCTTTATAATTCTCGACTTCACATATTCCCAGGAAATTACGATCAAGATGGACAGACCCATATGTTGTAAAACATGTGTATCCTTATGGAGCTGTGAACATTGAAAATCCTAAAAATAGTGATATTTTTAAAGTAAATGGAAAAAGGCTTAAAACATTTTTAGAAAATGAAATCTTTAAAAAAGAGTTTATTTCTCTTTCCGATCCTTGATTTTTTAGTGTTGCAATTAATTTGTTTTGTTTTTATTTCAAGATTTCTTAATCTTTTTATTTTCCCGGCAACGGCGCCAAAAACTTGATGTCACTTTGATTGTTGCACTCCCAAGAGCAGGTTGTCCACAAGTAGTATAATTCGGTGAGTCCGAATATCGTATCCACAAGGAAGATAAAGTAATTACAAGTCCACTACAATGTCCTTTTGTTTTGTTCTGTTTATTTTTTTTTCTTGTAATTGTTTGAATATTTAATTGATAATTTTTAATTATTCAAAATTTAATTTAAGTAGTTGAGATTAAAGGATCTACTATTGATATTTTAATAAAGTTAACATTAATGAACATTATTGAAATCCACTTAATAAAATGGTTCTAATATATTAAATAATCATATTTAATTTATGTTATATATTATTATCTTATAAGTATATAATATATACCAAAACTTATAAATATTGTCAAGTATTTATTGTGCTATATATATATATTTGTAAACAATAAATCAAGGTTCCCACTTTAAATGGTTGATAAAACCAAACTAACATTTAAATGGTACCAAGAATTTAATGTTATGATATATTCATATATAATAAATCAAGGCATCTACTTTAAATGGTTGGTAATACCAAACTAACATTTAAATGGTTCCAAGAATTTAGTGTAACATATATATAGAAACAATAAATCAAAACTCCCACTTATAAGTAGGGTATAATAATGCTTAAAAAATAAATTTAACATAAATAATAAATACTGATTAAATAATATAAAACATAGATTATTAGCTTTTAATAACCTTAATATCATATCAAGAGTTTCACATTTTCATCTCAACTTTGGGAAGTTAGCTACTCATTATTCAAAGTGTAAAGCTTTGAATATGCAATTAACATGCTAATTATATTTAAATGAAGAAATAAAGGAAAATAAAGAGAGAAATATTATGAAGTGAAATATTTATTAATAGAATGAGGGATATCTCAATACATTACAATGCACCCCTATTTAAAGCCAAATTTGGGGAGACAACCACAAATAAAATATTATTTTTTTACATATAAGTCTTCATTGGTGTTCCAAGAAATTTGAATATTGGTCTTTTTTATTTACCATTTGACAAAGTAATTTGAGAGATATGGTCAAACTGCTAGAGCATGGTAAAACTGTCACTCCTTTGGTAACTTTATTTGTTGCTTAATTTGATCCCAATTGTGAGAAGATTTTTATCTCATGCTTGTCACCGATATTGTAGATATTATTATCAACTTTCTACAGGTCCAAGAATCATCTTAATCTCATTTGCAACTTCAAGGTTGTTCTTGTTTTATCGAATATGTAAAAATAGTAAAAACTTATAATTACACAACAACTTATTTTTATAAAATTTATTATAAAACATATAATATCTAAACATTTAATAAAACAAAAACTATAAATTTATATTATAAAACATTTAATTAATGTACAATTTTTATATTTATCAGTATTTGAATCCTATGCTCCAGGTATAGAGTCATGTACTCTAAAACTCTCTGTTTGAGAAACCAATGTTTCTCATTGCATTGGACGATATGTCTTTACATTACATATCATAGTAAGTGTAAGGTCCAAAATGTGATAACGTAATCCAATTGCATGAAAATCTAGGAAAAATGAAAAATGTTTAATTAAATAATTTTATTTGCATTAATTAATTTTGTTAGGAATGTTTAAATGTTAAAAAATGAATTTCTATTAGAATGCATAGATCAGTGTTTTTTAAGGGTTATTCGAGACGCAATCGAGGAACAGAACCGGGGACCATAAAGGGAAAATATTTTTTATCAAATGATTATTTTTAAGTATTTAATATATGGTATATTTTATATGGGATTTTAGAAAATAGGGTCTTTTGAGGTTTTTTTACATGCCGAGTCGTATTTTAAACCGGTAACTGATTTTTGACAAAAATAAGGACTTTTTGGGAACTCAGCTAATATTTTTGAAAATTTTCTTAAACGAAAAATTATACCTACTTTATAATGAGCCTATTATACCAAGGTTATTGGGTCTAGCTTCCTACCCAATTATTTATATCAAGATCAAGGCTTCTAAACCCTAATTCTCAATCAAAAAACACACGCCTCACAACAAGAATCCTAGGGCAAACCTCATGATTTGAAGCACATTAACGTGAGTTTGAAGATTAAACACAGCAAGGTCTCTTCCCCTGTCTCTCCGCCAATGTTCCTTGCGTCAAAGATTGTTTTCATGCATGCAACAGGCAAAGGAACTTCTTAATCTTTCTTCACTCATCGTTCATATCATATTATGTGTATTTATACATGATTTCATGAAAAATATGATATTCTTCCTTTTAATTTCATTTTTATGAATCATACATGGAAAATCATTGTGTTTTTTGCATAATTCTTCATGTTAATGATGCACAAAGAGGTTGCCATGGTAGGGCTATTATAAGGGATGCATTTCAATAGGTTTAAGGGTCTTAACATGCAAGAGGTAGGCCTGTTATGGTTCATTAAGGAAGGGGCCGCACGATTTGGTGTTGGGGAAAACTAGGGCACAGTTTTGGGATTACGGAAGGGTGCGGCCGCAATCTGATATAGGGACGTGTTCATGGGTCCTAAGAGCGTTGATTCATGGTCCTAGATAGGTCAAGGGGTGGCTGTGCAAGGGCTAGGGCTGGAGCCATGAGGTTGGGGTCGTGTGAGTTCATGTAGGTTTGGGGTTGAGGGCTGTGCATGCTTGGTTCACTAGGTCTAGTTCAGCAGCTCATTAAGGGTTCAATCATGGTCCTAGAAAGGTTGTATATGGTCTGGACTCGTCGATTAAGGGCTAGGATCGAAGGGGGCTCATGGTTGACTAAAACTAGGGTTTTCAAAAACAGGGCATAAAATTTAGTAGCCTTCTATGCTTTTTTGATTGTTCTAAATGACTTGATTTGATATGAAAAAGGGTTAGTTAGGTGATAATAAAATATGGTAAAAGTTTGGTGATGTTTGGTTAAGTTTCAAGTTGATTCGAATTAAAACCGAGATGTAGGTTCAAGTTTTAAAACGAATTGGGAAATTACTCGATGAGCTTAAGTTTACATCTAAGAAATGTTTATGGGCGTATTTAAGGTGTTATGTTAAGTTTGGATGGATTTGGGCGTCGTTTTAATGTCCAAGGTTAAATTGGAATAGTCGGGGGTTCCAGAGGCAAAACAGTCATTTTACACCTGAAAATTGTTAGACGTCCTAACAGTGCTCTGAATGCTATAATGAATGTTAAAATTGTTATTTTGAAAGATTATGGGATTTCTAGATGAAAAACTTTAAATGCTAAAAGACGTGTTGTATGCTTGGTTAAAAGAAAAATTTTATATGCATGAATTTTTATAAGTGATAGATATGATGAAAGGAGTGAAGGATGTGACTTGATTATGACTAATACGAATACAAATACGAAATGATATGATGATATGTAAGGCCAATGCTCAGTTGATGGGCGAGAGTGTCGCTGATGTCCCTGCCGCCTGGTACCTAAACGAAATATTTTTGGGAGAGTTTTTGGGCTTAATGAGATTATTTAATGCTTAAAGGGCCCAAAATTCTATTAGAATTTATTATTTTAATTAAGGGCCCCTTATACACTAATTATTTATTAAAACCTTCCTTCAAAACCCAAACCTACTCCTTACTAATTCGGCCGCCCCCTTCATCAACCTCCAGCAGCCTCCTTCAAATTTTAGCAGCTCTCCCCCTTAGATTTTCTCAAGATATTTGTAAAGAACTCATTCTCTATCTCTCCGGTTCAAGTTCTACGCGTATATCTCAAAAGTTTCGAGCGTAATAACGCAAAGGCGCGCCTATATCTCATTTTCTCGTCATTCACATCAATATATGTTTTTTGTATATTTTTGCATGAGAAAATCTTAGTCTTATCATGTTGTATACGATTTAATCGATTTTGACATGAAATGTGCCTACAGTTTTTATGTAACTCGCGTTTTCATGGTTTTTGTGCAAGGGGCTGCTAGGGCTAGGTGTTAAAGGGATGTACATGTCGAGGGCTAAAGTGTCAAGGTGCTGGAGTCGGGGTGTGATCGAGTTTGGTTGAGGGACGATCGGGTCTAGGGCATAGGTTGATGCATGGGGCGAGATCAGGCAATAGAAAGGGAATCGGCTATAGAGGAGTCGATCCAAGCCACGGTGCAGACCCTAAGGGGCCTAAGACGTTGTCTAGGAGGGCTCAACCATGGCTAGTCATGCTCTAGTAGCCGATCGTTGAGCAAGGGGCGAGGACGATATGGCTTTGGCTTGTTATTCGGGTGAATCACGTAGGACTGAATCCATGGACATTAAGTGTGAGCAGGGCTGGTCTAGGAAAGAGTCCATGGCCTGATCTTGGTCCTAGGTAATGTTGGTTCAAGTCTAGTTCGAGTTGGTTAGGTCTAGGACCAAAAATTGGAGGGCTTAGCGCATTAGGGTTTGTAGGTTGCAAAGGGTAGAAAATTCCAGCAAGGGGAAGCCATGCTTAGGGGGATCAAAAGGGATGGAATTGAGTTGTTAGGGGCTGGTAGGGTGAGATTAAGTTGTGAAACAAATTTGGGACTTTTTGGTTGAGTTTCGGGTTGATTTAGGTTAAACCCGAGACCCCGATTCAAGATTTAAAACAAATCGTATAAATTACGGAACGGGCTCGAGGTTACATCTAGAAATTTATTTTAATTATGTTTTGAGGTGTTTGTTGGATTCGGTTCGAAATTTTGATGTCCAGGGGCAAAATGGTCAATTAGGGTTTTCAGGGGCAAAATGGTCATTTCGCACGCGGATCAAGTTAGCAGTCCTTGCAGCTCCCTGATCACAAATTGACATGTTTTAAATGTATATGTTATCATGAACATGATGCTTTATGAAAATACAAAAAATACGTTGCATGCTTGGTTTTAATAAAATGTACGTATATGCATGATTTTATAACTGATGAATACGATGACATGTTTTTGGAGTAAGAGAGTTGGTTGTGACTAGTACGAACACTAACATGTAAGGCCAAGTCTCAGTGGATGGGTAATACTGTCGCTGATGTCCCCACCACCGGGTACCGCGGTTATATGTAGATGGATCTATCGACTAGAGTTGAT